>NC_140208.1:10722660-10923422 GCF_965226575.1 Pagrus pagrus | reverse complement strand
GGCAAGACCAAGAGTCAAACATAAAGTACAGGAGAGGATGATGGGAATTGAATTAGATTTGAGGATATTTACATATAAGCACTGGACAAAGTGCAATTTTGACCTGATGGTGGTGCTAGATGCTAAAAACAGGCCATCATAAAAGTAATTACAATTCATCCTAAAGGGGGGCTTGAATGTCTGTACTAAATTTCATGTTAGTGCATCTGATAGTTGTTGAGACACCACAAATGTGAACCTCATGGTGGCGCTAGAGCAGAAGTCATCAGTTAGCAGAGTCACATACGAATGTAGGGTTCATCCTCAGGGAACCACGCTTGTCTGTACAAACATTTCAGGCCAATACTTCCATGAATGTCTGTAGCAAATGTCGTGGCAATTTATCCAAAAGTTGTTGAGATATTTCAGTCTGGACCAAAGTGACAAACAGATTTCCACCAGCAAAGCGAAAAAATATAAAATGTATATACGACATCAGGAGCATCTATGGTGCATTTTAGTTTAAAGGTTATATTTATAGCAGGTGTAGTCTTACGTGTCTCTTGTGAATGTCATGCAAATTTTGTTCAAGACCAGTTTCGGTAAGAATAATCAGTACTTCTACAAGCTCAAAGGGTTCAAACTGAACAGCCGTGCCCTAAGTTAAAAGGTAGCGCAGATAAACACACACACACACACACACACACACACACACACACACACACACACAGTTAGTGGATTAAGTAAGGTAAGGGTCAGTTCCTTCCCCTGAGTCAGATGGACAGATAAAAGAGCGAAGAGGAGGAGGAACACAGAAGAACAGATAAAGGGCAAAAGCGGACAACAGAGAAAACAACAGGACAGATATAATAGAATAATACACATTTAGCCAGAGCTACAGGAGCCAATTTAGTTAGCTGTGGTCCTGGAGGCAGTAGACGGTGTCAGTCAACTCTGCTCTGGGTTACTTTTCATTTTGTCACAGCAGGATAGTGCAGGTACACAAAACTTTCATCACTACTGTGCCCCTCTGATTTTTCCACCACATGGCACAAAGGAAAGGGGGGATTATGGCAATTGGATCCTGAACTCTGTTGTCCTACAATTAGTTTCAGATTAATACACGAATGTAAATGAGCGATGATGTATTTTTTGCTGTCAACAATCTTTGATACCTGAGTCACACTTTGTATACATTGATTGAACATGAGTCATGTTGTGTGCCCGTATTATATTGTTTGTTTCTCTAGAGTCAGCATGCCAAATACAACACCTCAGTGGCTCTTGTATGCTGCAAGCATTGTGAAAATAAAAGATCCCCTCACTGCAGCGCGCAGCCTGTTCTGTTCAGGAATATTCCAAAAGATGAAAAAAAGGAAAAAACATTAGGAGAAAAGTAGCGTAATGATAATGTAGAATATCATGTTTTGCATCTTATGTTTAACATCGCATTTATACACAGTTTCAATAAGAGTTTAAAAGATGATAGCTACAGCTAAACAAAAGGACAACAAAGCTGGACTAAGTAAAATAAACAAAACTATTATATACATAAGTGGTAGAAAAATAGCTGTATGTACCTATACTGTAATTATATTTAAAAAGCAACAACAACCAACAAAGTACAATGTCTTGGTGTTTATATAAACTGTAAACAAATACACAGTGCAAATAAATAAATATTGAATACAGGCCTATGTAATATGGATATATAATGTTGATACATAATGGCTATGTATACAGCTAATAACATAGCTAATTTTATTATTAACAGAATTGATTAATTTGGTTGAAAAAAAGAAAAATATGGACTGTAGATGAAAGATGGTAAATGTTGTAGCATACATATCACTGTCCAGTTAATCTGGTCCAAATACAATTTGCATTTATAACAAATTGGTATAAGATTCCAGTTTTCTTCCTGTGTTCTTGTTTGTTGTAAATAAATCTCCCTTTCAGCCTTAAAGAAATCCAACAGTATATATGTGAAATCTGGTCCATTTGCAGGCTACATGATGTAAAATCCAATGTGGAGGCTACAAATAATCTTGCTGACAGTCTTTATGGTACACAGGCATTGAAAATGATATAATCATTTCAAACTAATCAATACATTAAGTGGCTTACTTATTCAACAGAGCTTTTCTACTACCAAACCTTCTTTCCACTCACTCTGTTTTGTTTAATCCTGGCATGTGATCTTCACTGGAGACAGTCTTGATTTGATAACTTAATGAATGAATTTAAATAATTGGATTTATAATAATTTATCATTAGCAGAATTAAAAAAAAAAAAACACGATGCAACCAATGCACCAGGCGTTCGAGTTTTATTTTGAAACGTGACCCTTTAAACGACACTTCCGTTCTGCTTCCGCATTTCGCCGGCCGGCCTGACGTCACATCCTGCCACTTCACCGCCAATTTACGAGGCTTTCTCTGTGGAAAAGCCACATTTTAATGTCAACGTGGCCAAGAATGAGAAAATGAGTCGTCAGTCGTTGAACTCTGTTGGACATTAACTGACAGACGCGTTTGTAACGTGAACGTTGTCGAGCCGGCCGCTTTACTCTCGATGCAAACTGCGGTGACAGTTTCATCAGCAGCTCTGTCAGTCAGGGGAGGAGTCGAGTACATGCAGAGCCCACCTCTGTTCAAGTATCTGTGTGATAAATGAAAGAATAAGAGGTTAAAGAAGATGAATAAGACTCAATAGGAGACGTTACAGGGGGCAGGTACTCACACGGGACGAGCTAAAGTGGGACTTCAGCAGCTCAAGTAAGAACAAAGCTCTTAATTATCTTATTTACCATCAAGCATGAGTGTATCTTGACTGTACTCTGGATGCAGGGGATCACCTTTCATGTTGTCACTTAAATATACTGCTCATTTGTATTTACTCAGCAAGTTTAAGTGTATTTGTTGTTGATGTTGTGTGTTTCTCTCTCTCTGTGTGTCTCTTTGTGACAGTAAAGGCAGACAGTACAAACAGACCATGCTGCTGAGAAGGCTGACCCTGTGTTCAAGGAGCCCAGTGGACTTCCAGAGACACGTATGCCGGTTGCTCACCAGACCACTAACACAAGGCAAGCTGTGCTACGAGTACCATACTGACACAGTTTTTTTTTTTTTTTTTGCATGTAAACAGTGTGCAGATGTTTGTTTACAGTCACCCAGCAGCCTGGATTAAAGAAAAGTAAAAACAAACTTGTTGCTCCAGATGTGCAGATAAAGAGAGAGAGAGAGAGAGAGAGAGGACAGTGATGTAACACAGAGGCGCTGTTGCTAAAACTATTACTCAGTTTCTTTTTATTCTCAGTTGACAGATTTCCTCGAGAGCCACCAGACGAATATATTTTGAGTATTAGTATTATATTAGTAGTTTAAGGCATTTCACAAGCAAAAATGCTGAACATTTTCCCAGTTTCAGGTTCGAAGTTTTGAGGATTTTCTGCATTTCTTTATGTTTAGTGGGTTTGAGAGTGTTGTTCCACAAAATAAGCTATTTCAAGACATCGCTTTAGCGATCTATGATGACATTTTTTAGACGAAACAATTCATTGATATCTTTAAAAAATAATCAGCAAACTATTCAATCATACAGAGTTGGAACTATTAGTAAATAAGTCGATTTATAGAAAAATAATTGCCAACTATTTTGATATCGGGGTAAAACGAGGTTTTTCTTTTTGAATAACAAGTTATACAATTAGTATAACTTGTTATTCGAGCAGAAATGTCAAACATTTGCTGGTTCCACCATCTTTAATGTCAGAATTTTCTACTTTTCTTTGTTATTCATGATAGTAAATGAAGAGTTTGGGGGTTTTGAACTGTTGATTGACATCACTTTGGACATTGTTCACATTCTTTTGACATTTTTTAGACTAAATTATTAATTCATTATCAAGAAAAGATTAATTGAACGTAAAAATAATCATTAGTTGCATCCCTAGAATAACAAGATAATTGTTATTTGCAGCCTTAAAATGAACAGTTTTGATAATTTATGATGCCATTTAGGAAGCAGAAATGACAAACATTTGTTTTTCTGTTTTTCATATAACTGTAAAGCAAAACACTTTTGAGTACTGCGCAGACAAAACAAGCAATTTTAAATGTTTTTTATGACTTTCTTAATGATCGATTGATGAGTCGAAAAGATTATTCAACAATGTAAACAATTAGATAATTAGTTTGAGTTTGCAAATTTGAGTGTCCCTGATTATATGAACATAGTCCTTACAGTATCTGCAGGTAATCATGAATTTAAACCTGATAAACTACTTCTGTAACATACTGTGCAAACTCTGACTCAAATGTTGTGCCTGCAGGGAGTTTTCTGACCTACTCTGGTCTGTACAGGATATCATGGGCCCCCCTCTCTCTTTCTCTGTCGGCCTGTCTCTGCGCGTCGCTCTCATGCGCCTCATTGCTCCAGAGAGATGTGTAATGTCAGCACAGGCTTTTCTGCTTGCCTTGCTGATGTGGCAGTTTGAAAGCTGTGATTATCTTGTTTCCCTGGTTACAGATGGATGTAGTGGAGAACTTTACTCGTTCATGTGATCAATGAGACAAAAAACCCAGCAAAACATGCTTGTTTGCACAGTTAGGCAATGTTTGCAGTGTTTTGCATGGACATGTATACACCAGTATATTGATTAATCAGTGTATTTGTTGTGAAAGCTTCACCTTTCTCCTTTCCTTTCCTTTCCTTTTCCTTTTATTCTTTCATTTTCAGAAGGTTTTTGTAAAAAATGTATTCCCTGTGCCTCAAATAGCTGAAGGCGAAGGTGATTTTTCATAGTAAGGTTTGACACGATTGTTAGAAACTCTGCCGTCTAAGGTCTGTTGATTAATTAATTACAAAAGTCTGCTTTGGATTTCTCTACCATGTCTGGTCTAGTTTTTCCTGATATGATATAAAGATAATATAATGGCCTTGTTTTTTGCAAATGAGTAACAATGAAGTAGGTGATAAAATGTTTTATTTTTCACCAGTAATGTAAAAATAGCATCCTCTTCCTCTACACAGTTCCCCAGGGGAGAGCCCACGGCAGCTCCTTTGCACACCGCGGTGAACTGCGTCAGGCCAAGAGGATCGTTGTAAAGCTTGGCAGTGCTGTGGTCACCCGCGGAGATGAATGTGGTCTGGCTCTGGGGAGGCTGGCCTCCATTGTGGAGCAGGTGAGAGGCCAAATACCAGCACAAACTCTGCTTTCATGAAGAATGAAATAACTTCTGGGTCCAGTAAAAAAGGGAAGAAAATCAGCAGGAAATAGAAGTTTTGACAATATCTGTTTCAAATTCTGCGATATATAAACCTGTCAGTGAGTCTTTTCCCCCCTTTTTTCAATATTTTTTCTTATTCTGACACATTTAATTTGTTTTTACATGTTCAGTTTTACTTTTCTGTAACCCTTTGCCATTTTTCTTTGCCCCCATTCTGGCCATGTAGATAGTTTCAGTTTCCCCAGGATTTTGTATGTCTTTCCACAACAGTACAGTATGTAAAGTGACTTCTGTTCTGTCATTTAATCATGAAATATTCAACAGCAACATCTTTTCTCCGGGCAACAAAGTCCTTGTTATTCTTAATAATGGTTTGGTGCTAAAAATCAAACATTCTCCGAAAAGTTTTCATAGGGATGGTTTCTGCGGTAGAAAATAGTTCTCATGAAAACCATTTGCCATTCGGAAAAAAGACACTGAATTCTGAAATGTAACGTTTCTTGCTTTGAGCATCACAAGCGTAATTGCATCCACCCCACTGTATTGGGATAGAAGCAAAACTCTCAGGGAGTGATAACTGAAAACATTGGCAATTAAATAAAAAAACATAATGGCTAGTTACCACCAGGGACATGAAGGAAAATATATTTTTTTTATATAATTATGGCTGAACCAACTTTCTGTCTGAACAAAAAACAAAATCTGTGGGTCCAGCTGTGTGTTTGAGTCCTAATTGGGTGTTTTGCTGTCCAGGTGGCCATGCTGCAGAATCAGGGCAGGGAGATGATGATTGTCACCAGTGGAGCAGTGGCGTTTGGCAAGCAAAGATTAAGACATGAGATCCTGCTGTCCCAGAGTGTGCGACAGGCGCTACACTCAGGACAAAACCAGCTCAAAGACATGGTAAGAAAACGTTCTCGAATGTTGAGGTATAAATCAACGCTGAGTCACATAAAGAAGAAATTTAATACTGAATGTTTTATGTTTACATGAAGATACAGAGTATACACACAGAATCAGCGACAACTGTCAATATGTCAATATAATACAATACCATACAGTAGTGTGCAATAAATACGACCAGAGCCCAAAGTGACATCGTCGAATAGCTTCTTTTGTTGAACCCCCCCAGTCCAAAACCCCAAACCTCTTTATTTACAATGATAAAGAAAGAAGGAAAGCAGTAAATCCTTACATTTAAGAAACTGGAATCAGCAAATGTTTGACATTTTTGCATGAAAAATGAGGATTAATCAGCTGATAGTTGCAGCTCTAATAGCAATGCTAATTGTTAAAGATTGCTATTGAACAGAATTGCTATTGTATAGTTATCATAAATGAAATAAGCCGGATAATATCTTTCCTCACAGAATCAGTATAACCAGACATCTTCTGTATTTGTGTTGCAGTCGTTGCCGGTGCTGGAGGCCCGGGCCTGTGCTGCTGCTGGACAGAGTGGCCTGATGGCGCTGTATGAGGCCATGTTCACCCAATACAGCACTTGCACTGCACAGGTACTTAAATATTGCATAACAAAATAATCACCTCGAAATGCTTAAGAAGCATATGTATCATGCAAAGTAACACATTTAAATCTTCCTCTCTCACTTGCTGCTCTCTCCTCTTTCCTGTGCTGTCAGGTCCTGGTGACAAATTTGGATTTCCATGATGACGAAAAGAGGCAGAACCTGAACAGCACGCTGCAGGAGCTGCTGCGCATGAACATCGTGCCAATCATCAACACCAACGATGCTGTGGTTCCACCGCCGGAGCCCAACAGTGACCTGCAGGGGGTAAATGTGGGTACAGATAGCATGGGGGGTGATGCTGGTGGTGATGGTGGCGATGGCAGCAGGGGTGCTGACGGAGTCGGTAGAGAGAGTTTGTTTATATAGTGTACACACTCACTGGTCATTAGTCGCAGTACTTTCTATCACCCATAAACACACGTGTGCTGAAACACCTCTGCCATCCCGCCTGACCTGATCAGCTCTGCCCTCAACCATTAAGTCATGTGCATGCAGTCTCTGGGGAGGAGGTGCTGTCGGAATGGGTCTGGACTAACTTCTGTAGGTAGACGCCTCCTCTATCACTCACTCCTGTCACTCATTTTAATGTTTTTATTATTTTATTGTGTGCAAGGTCAACTAATGCTCACCTTACGTGTTGTCTATAGTTTTGTACCAAATAGTACAGTGTTTAATTCATAATGTTTCAAATTCTACATCAAAATGCGCTGCGTTTTCTTTTTCTCTCTCATATCTATTCGTTCTGTTTAAACCCGTTCTTCTTCTTCCACTCGAAATTAGTTAGGGATATTGGGATATAGGTGCATATATGCATGTGCATGGATATGCGATAAAAGTGAAATGAAATGTGTCGCACTATTTTTGGGGACCAAAGATGTTCACAAAACACAAAATGAAAATTCAGATATGTCGCAAAATAAGCAATTAAGTGAAACCCATGATATCCCAATATTCCTATAATTTTGAGTAGTGTAATGACAGCAAAAAAAAACATCAAGACATTCTGTATCTGCATTTGCTAGGCGCTCTATTAATCTAATGCATCACTTTATTCAAAATGAGGATTTTGTTTGAGGCTTTTTAATGTTTCTTAGGGTGATGACATCATAATATATGACGACAGACATTCGAAAACCTCAATAGAAGCTTTGAATGTATAAAAATTGACAGTCAGTACAGACCTAGCTGGACAGATATTTTGAAAAAAAGAAACGAAATTAAGGTGGTTGTTTGTTTAAAGTATGTAGATGATTCCCTAAAATGTTCCCAGATGGTCCTGAGTCCAGAGGTACAGTTAAGTAATAGAAAAAAAATGTGCACTGTTTCAAAGTGTCAAGGTATCTGTTACTATTTATCTGCTTTCCTCTAGCCTTTAAGAAAAGGCCATGATGAGTAAATCGCAGATGGCTGTCTTTCTCTTTGCTTACCTCAGCAACTTTCTGGGTCCGTAGGTGATCAGCATTAAGGACAACGACAGTCTGGCGGCGCGGCTAGCTGTAGAGATGAAGGCTGACCTGCTCATCGCGCTGTCTGACGTGGAAGGTATGTGTTACCACAACAACAGTCTGGGTCAGCTGTTAGATAACAACACCATCTGTCTGAGCTCCTCACTGGAGAAAAAAACACTCCTCAGGGTCAACTGAGTCATATGAGGGAGACAAACACAGACCTTCTGCCCCCATGTTTGAAACTGATGCTCAGGAGGTCGCCACGAGGCATTTGTGTGCACAAAACTGTGTCAGTTTGAGTGCGTTTAGAAGACCTAGAATCATTTGTTTTTCCAATTACTTTATTATCATTTTATTTATTTATTAGACTGTTAATTGACAGGTACTAGTTTGCAGTATATGCTGCAAAAGTTTTAGGTTTGTGTGTCATTTTGCATAGTTTATTTTAGACCTATGTATGAGCAAGTGAGTTGTGTAAGAATTGTTGCTTTCTTAGGACTGTACGACAGCCCTCCTGGTACAGACGACGCCAAGTTCATTGACATCTTCTACCCTGGAGACCAGCAATCCATCACCTATGGCACCAAGTCCAGAGTTGGGATTGGAGGCATGGAGGCTAAAGTATGTTACAAGTCCTCAATCACTCAATTAAAAACTTCTCATCTTAGCAGACGTTACCTTTACTTTGGCTATTTTCTTACAACTCATTCACATTTAAAAATATGCCTAGTAGATATTTTGAAATTGTGTTTTTTTGTCTCTCTGTTGTCTGCAGGTCAAGGCCGCCCTCTGGGCCCTGCAAGGTGGCACCTCAGTGGTTATTGCAAATGGCACCCACCCCAAAGTAACAGGTCATGTCATCACTGACATTGTGGAGGGCAAGAAGGTGGGAACCTTCTTTTCTGAGATCAAACCTGCCGGTGAGTTCACCTGAGCCGCGTGCCCTCTCTCTCAACATCTTGTAGCATTTGTATTGTTGCAGCTTTTGTTGTTTTATACACGTAGTTGCCAATTTAATAGTTACATCTAGCTAAAATGAAGCCAGACTGATACAAAAGTCTTGCAATAAATCCTACGGTGAGGAGGTTATGATGTTCAGTTATACCTCAAGCTGTTTAAAAGAGATGTTTCTTAACTTTTATGTCATTCTGGAGACTGTAGTTTGTGGTGCTGTTGAGTTGTTTGGCATCATACTAAGAAGTGTTTCTAATATTTTATCCACCATGTTTATATCAATAAGATCAGGCCAAATATTAGAAACATCTCTCACTATAACTCAATCGAGTTCAACAGCACCACAAACTACAGCATCCAAAATCATCATTGTTGAATTCACACCTCTCTAAAAAGAAATGAACACAGAAATGTAACCTTGTAACCTTCAAGGTAAGATCTATTGTCATGCAGCTGTATTAGACTATAACAGTGTTAGCTTGGTGTATCTAAAAAGCTGTCTGTCTCAAAATCTGTCTTGTCCCTTCACCAGGCCCCACTGTGGAGCAGCAGACAGAAATGGCTCGTAACTCTGGAAGAACGCTGGCATCTCTGCACCCAGACCAGGTGGCATATAGTTTTAAACTAGTAATGGGCTCTTTTAACATCATTAGTTGTTTTCAAATATATCAGTTTATCTTTCAATTATATTAACATACGTTATAAACGCTTGAATTTAAAAGCTTAGTCCTCAGCACTCCTTTATCAGATACAAAGAAACACTGACTCCTTGTGGGTAGATGATGTATGTGCTAATCCTTGCTGTGTTTGGCTGACTGTTGTCAGAGGAGTGAGGTCATCTGCCACCTAGCAGAGCTGTTGACTGAGAGGAAGGAGGAGATTCTGGCTGCAAACAAGATGGACATGGACCAGGCTGCAAATGCAGGTAATTTCTCCAAGAAGATTAATAAAGTAGTTTTTCCTCTTTCACATCTTTTTCCCGTCTCACTGAGCACCACATTGAGTCAGAAAATACTTGGACCTGTATCTTCTGCTGCCTTTGCTCCTTTGAGAGAAATATGATCTCACATATGCATAAACAGATTTTTATCACATATTCTTCTCTGGCAGGAAAAAATGAAATCCATTATTGCAACATAATCTTACTTTATATTATTGTAAAAATCTTCAAATAGACAGTTTAATTAATATCTCTCCACCAGAGGGCGACACAATCACTTTCTTTCTCTATGGATTGCCTCAGTTAGTAATACAGTAGTTCTGATCCCATAGCACCTGATAACCAGGTGTAACCTTGCTCTCCCTCCACTCTATAGGCCATTTGCCTCCAGCCATGTTAAAGCGTCTGAGCCTGTCACCAGCCAAACTCAACAGCTTGGCCATAGGTCTGCGGCAGATTGCTGTGGCCGCCCAGGACAGTGTGGGTCGTGTGCTGAACAGGACCAGGGTGGCTCACAACCTGGAGCTGGAGCAGATCACTGTGCCCATTGGAGTTCTTCTGGTCATCTTTGAGGCTCGACCAGACTGCCTGCCACAGGTATTGGCAAATTCAAACAACTTAAATAAATCATAAAGATGGGAAACACTTTTCTTTTGTATATTCCAACTATTTCTCTTGATTCTCACTCATTTTTCTCTAGACTTTCTGGAAATAAAACCAGAATTTTCACAAATACTGTGTTTTTCTCCAGGTGTCAGCATTGGCCATAGCCAGTGGCAACGCCCTCCTGCTGAAAGGAGGCAAGGAGGCAGCCAACACCAACCGTGTCCTCCACCAGCTCACTCAGGAAACCCTTTCCATGCATGGAGTCAAAGAGGCAGTGCAGCTGGTAAAATCAGTTTCCTACACATTTATTACAAAGCAATACAAACCATTTATATTGCACATTTCATAGACGGGGTAACTTGGGGTTTGACAAACAGTTTTTTTCTACAAGGTGAGCACTCGTGAGGAGGTGGAGGATCTGTGCCGACTGGACAAGATGATCGACTTGATCATCCCTCGAGGTTCATCCCAGCTGGTGCGGGACATTCAGCGGGCGGCTAAGGGCATCCCAGTGCTCGGACACAGCGAAGGAATCTGCCATGTCTACGTCGATACAGAAGCCAGCGTTGACAAAGTCATCAAAATTGGTCAGCATGTATAAATCTCCCTTCTTACTTAGACTGTAAATGTCCATGCGTACATTTGTTGTGTTTTAGTAAATTAATATGACTCAATTTACCATGTGATTTTAGCCAATAAATACTATGAATATGTCAGTAATTGACTGATATTTTCCCGTTCCAGTCAGAGACTCCAAGTGTGACTACCCAGCTGCATGTAATGCCATGGAGACTCTACTGATCCACAGGGACATCCTCAGGACCCCATTGTTCGACCAGATCATTGACATGCTGCGTACAGAGCAGGTAAAGCACCAAATACATACACATTACTCCTTGTTAACATTGGTACAATAACTAATCAAGACATGTGATGAAAGTTTCAGCAGAAAATACTGATTATTATTGTGTGAAAATCCACTAACATCCAACATAAGTGGAATTTTGTTTTTTATGTACCGTAATCAACCGCTTTTATGGATCGATAAGCTTGAGACAGAGTCAATGTAATACAAATGAACACACTTACAATAATCAAATAGTCCATCTACAGTGTTCGTTTTGGTCTTTGGTCTTTTCATGACAAAGTATGGCAAAAAAAATGTAAACTACAGTACCTCAATTTTCTTTACTTTGCTCCCATGATCCTTTGCCTCATGGTAACTCGTCTGCTTCCTGCTGGGTACCTGAAGCTGGTGCTGCGTGCACATTGAAATCAATCTAACAATGAGAAACAATCTTTGCTGCTAGTGATAGAGACAAAAAAAAGGAATGAAGGGAGAAATCATCTGTGGTTTTAATTAGACTGACTGAGCAGTCACATGATCATTTTATTTGTACATTAAATTAAAAAGTATTTGAAACAGCTGAAATGTATTTTAAAACAAAAAAAATGAGTAAAAACAGAAACTGTCTGTTTTATTTCATTTCATGTAGTAAATAGCAGGTAATCTGCATGAGAAATAACAAAAAAGAAAAAACAAATCGGTCATAATAATCATCCACTTACAGTGATCAGTATGATCTGGACAGACATGATCCTTATAAAAGCTTTCCACTGTATTTAAATAACGCCTCCTGTAGAAAATGTATATTAAAATGACCTTTTTTTCCATGCTGTGGTGTCACTAGGTGAAGATTCATGCTGGCCCTCGGTTCGCCTCCTACCTGACATTCAGCCCATCAGAGGCGAAGTCCCTGCGGACAGAGTACGGGGACCTGGAGTGCTGCATGGAGGTGGTGGACAGCATGGAAGAGGCTGTGGAACATATTCACAAATATGGCAGCTCCCACACAGACGTGATCGTCACAGAAAATGGTACGTGGCCAAATGCATACGCGCTATTCTTTTTTTGTTTGTTTTTTTAAATGTCAAAAAGATTCGTGTCACAAAAGATGCAGTCTCCTGTTACTTTGGTCATATCTTACCTCACCGTGGTCAGCCTTGGTCAGTCTTCTTTTGCTCCATGCCTCATGTAGGTGTCTCATATTCATATCAAACTCTCCCTCTCACTCTCTTGACACCCTTCCCACGTCCATCTCAACTCCTGCCACAGTAACTAATGAGCAGTGACACTTTGTTGTCAGGATGAGTGCACAGCCTCCCTGTGTGACTCCAATGCAGGGGACAGAGCACATTTAAAATGTAGAGCAGATGCTAAAACACAGTATAAAAGACTTTGGGTCAACTTTAAACACATTTTTGTCTTTCAAGCGAGCCATCACACTGCGTCTTTCTAACTCAGGTTGTTTGAAATCATTCTGTGCAGTGTCCGGAGTGTTTCCTGACTCAAAGGCTGTGGCCATATTGCCATTTTTTTTTTACAACACATTCATATTTAATATCATGAAATCTTGATGGGAATTAAATGTGTCCCATAAAATGGCGTTTGTGAAATAGACTGCAACAAAAGCAATCATTCTAAGCCAAAAAACATGTACATAATAAAAAACGCATGTGAACTGAGGTGCAACCTTCATCAAAGGTTAAAATACAAATACACTGAAGATTTCACATGTTTATGTTAGAAATCAGAACAAAATGGTGAGCAGCTTTTGAACAATGCAAGAGATAGTGTGAAGCTCTCATGTCTACCCTGAGGATTATTCTCACCTGCAGTGGAGGATGTGCTGCTGCCATCTGGTGACCACAAAAGGTACCTCAATGATTTTAAATTAGTTCTTAGTGTCATAGTAGAGAGAAAAACGAGATTTATATGAATGATAAATAGATATGTACAATAAATAGGATGGATAGATAGATAGATAGATAGATAGATAGATAGATAGATAGAATATACAGTTATATAAGTACGATTGGTAGGTTAGTCTATGACGTCATCAAACCTGCTTTGGCTGCTTGTGCAAAAAAATGTGAACCTGGTTTTATTCATTAATACAATATAGGCCAAGTATTTACATCTAAATGAGCTGGACTTGTATAATATAATAGTAATAGTAATTATTATAATAAATAGGAACTCAAGGATTTCTCCTGAGGACATTTGGACCTTTACTGAACACTTGTCCACCCCATCCAGTCAGAGCTTATAGCAGTGGTTGTGTTTTAAATCATTTGCGGAGGATTGCCTTGGCACCAACGAATGCCCGGAATTATGTTATGAAATCCTTAGATTTGCAAGCTTTTGAGCTTATTGAGTGCATTCATGCATTATTTCAACAATACATAGTTGTCATCTTCACATACTTTATGTTAATGGCTGAAAGGCTTTTAGATACAAGGATACAAGGTCATAAGCTAGCAGCACCAATAGACTGTCTTTCTCTTCCAGAGGACACAGCGGAGCAGTTCTTGCAGCAGCTGGACAGCGCCTGCGTTTTCTGGAACGCAAGCTCACGTTTTGCTGATGGCTACCGCTTTGGACTGGGTATGTGGTGGTCTTATCACCAGATCATCTGTCTTTTGTTGCCTCTTTTCCTGTGTGATCATTTTCAAGATCCATGAATTAAATTCTAAATCGAAAAGAGTCAAGTAGAGTCGTTGTCAATCACGAGAATCACGACACAGCTAATTCTTACTTTCAACACATGTGTTAACGATTCTCACTGGCTGTCTTTCGTCTTCTGTCTTTATCTCTAGGAGCAGAGGTAGGTATAAGCACGGCTCGCATCCACGCCCGGGGCCCTGTCGGCCTGGAGGGGCTGCTCACCACCAAGTGGGTCCTGAGAGGTGACGGACACACAGCAGCCGACTTCTCTGAGCACGGTACCATGAAGTACCTCCATGAAAACCTTCCTGTCACGCAGCCTCCTGCTGGGCAGAGGGACAGCAACTAGACCAGAGACGTTCGCAACACTCACTTGGCCTTAACAGTGGTCAGAATGGTTGAATTTCCCACCAGGAGAAACAGTCACTGGGGGTCTTGTTGCAGATGATGGCTGATGCCACTGATTTAAAAGCACACGGCATGGAGAGAGACGCTTAGCACACCGTTTTAGCAGCACAACAGGAAAGTTGTTTGTATTAAGAGTTTACAAATGTTTTAAATTCTACCTCAGCTTAAGATACTTTTGGATAAGTAAGGAAGGTCACCCTAGGGCTGGGTGATATGGCCTTAAAATAATATCGCAATAACTTACGGCCTTATCGTGAATCTCCTTAAAAGCACTTCACAGATACAAAATCAAATATTACAATATTTATGACCAAATACCTCGATATTGATGTGCAACAATATTGTCGGGATGACTATTTGTACTTTCAAACAATATTAACACAATGCAATTCTTCATAAAAATCATTAGTAATGTGGATATAATGAATAAGGCCGGGCTCACACTGTGGCACTATCGACTGATTTAACTGATGATTTTGACTGATTTTGTCATCCAGACTCATTTCTTCTGCTTTTTGTTTTTTCTCACTGCAAAGTATTAACGTTACTACAGTAAGTTGTCTCCATTTGTTTCCCTTTTGAGATCGTGTGAGAGAGATCACGTGAGGTGCTGTACCATAATCATAATATCCCGTAGTGTGTGATGCACCATTATTTTCGAATCTTGTAGTGTGTGCAGGTTTGAGATGAGACAGAAGAACATCTGTGAAGATGATTTTCCTTATGTGCGTGATGCAACCCGATTGCACAGTCGGTTAGGACATTAGAACATTAGAACAAGTAGAGCAGTCTGGTAAGTTCAGAGAATGACATCACTTTACTATAATGCAGCCTTTAAAACCAGGAAAAGACAACACTTATGTTGTATCATGATATAATGATATCCAAAATCTAAGATTAAGATGTATATATATTTTGATGTATTTTCTCCTGCAGGGGGTATGATGTGGTGATCACAGCACATAATAACTCCACAATAATACATGAACTGAGGGAACTGTGAGCAAGAAGGGAGTTAATTAGGATTACCTTCTCATGACAAAGGAAATACAATTTTATAACAAAGGAAACAGAAATGCATATATTTTTAATTTTCTTGACAAGGCAATCTCAGGATAAAATGTTGAGACTGACACTAATTCACACAGAAGCATTATTTCATTTCATCATACAGCATGAATGAGACAGACATCACCACCAAACTGTACTTACTTTGCTAATTTTATTGTCTAAAGCTACCCAATGTGGCCAATTAAAAACAGTGTTGTGATGTTACATATTTTATTTATTCGATTCTGTATATCATCGTCTATTCTCTCAGAAAATCAAGTTATAACTACAAATTATGTAACTGAAGGGCCTAATTTTATCTTAGCTGATTGCATTGACTGATAACCAACAAGGTTTCATATGGACTGTACTGTAAGTGCTTTTTTTGTTCATGTAAGCTAAGTTTGTTTTTTTTTCTTTTCTTGCTGTAACTCCAGGTTAACTTTCTTGTATGTTTCTGAATGTACAGTTATTTTGACCAGATAAGATGCTGGTAATTTTAAATGTGGACTGAGACAACCACCACAAGTTGAACCAAATCTTTGCATTACACATAAAAGCTTGATTACATGATTAAAATGTGTAGCACGATACAGTCCCAGAAAGTCACCGGTTTTGTTTTATAGCGATGTAAGTTAACATACACTCCAACTTGTATTCATCTGTTTTATTTACCATTTTTTATTTATTTGATCATTGTTACCAGTTGTGCTCATTTTTCCATGCTTTGCTGCTTTCCTGCTTGTTCCTCGTGGCGCCCAAAGCCCCTGTCAGTGCAGGAACAGTAATTGACAAGCTGCCTCCTTCAAGCTGGAGGGGAGAACGCGACTGCTTTTAAATTAAGCTCTGTAACATTCCAGCCTCTGAGCTCCTATCTGATGTCTTGCAACGCACACTTAAGGAGTGGTTTGGGTTGTTTAATAGCAGAATGTAGAATAAAAAAAAGGTTGAAAAAGAATATTTTTGGGGATATTTTTCTTACTTTCTTTGATTTTTTTCTATTTTTTATATTGCAGATGAATTGTTAAGGACTTTTTTTTGTTTTTTTTACACGTATGTTCATCTCTGTCCTGGCACTTGTGTTTCTACTTTCACAAAGAACACAAATTAGTGGGGAAAAAAAAAAATCCGCACTGATCTGAAAAACAGATGTCTAAAAAGGGCCTTTTTAAAGTTGCCCATAGGGGAATTCGCATTGCTGGAAGTGGGGCAAGGAAGATGGAAGACAATACTATAGAGGTTTAATTATCCAGCCATCAGAAAATGAAAAGAGGGAGAAGGAGAACTGAGACTAATAATGGAATCACAGGCTTATGTTCTTGGTTTCTCTGTTTCTTTCTCTTTCCCAGCATCTAAAGAATTCATTCTCCAAAACGCACTACTTACCCTTCAATCAGCTTCCCATCACCAAGTCCAAAGGGTTCAGAGATAAAGCGGGAGACAAAACTCGGATCCCACTCTTTTGTCCTTTTTATGTGTGAAGCGATTGAAAAATATCGTCTAAATGACTGGAGGTAGAGACAGAACAATCCAGGGACATTGAGTATTGCCTGTTTGATGCACAGAATTGTATTTTACAATATCACATTCATCAAAGTTGTTTGCTGCAGTAACAGAAGCTACTCAGGTGCAAGTGTGTTATACTTAGCTGCTGTATTTTAGGGCTGCAACTAAAGACTATTTTCATTATACATGAATCTGCTGATTATTCTAATGATCAATGTTGTTTAGTCATTAACCAAACCCAAAGACTCTTCATTTACTATCATGAATGACAAGAAATTGCATAAAATCCTCAACTTTAAGAAGCCGGAACCAACAAATCTTTGGCTTAAAAAATAACTGACACGATTAATTAAGTGTAAATATAGCTGGTAATTAACTTTCATTCAGTCGACTGAGTAACTAAACATGTAATCGACTCCAATCCGACACCAGTTTTCTACTTCAAGGTGCAATATGTAAGATTTTTAGTTCAAAATATTCAAAAATTGACTAAAATGATAAACCAAATGTAAAGATATACATGCTACTGTTGACATTATGATGTATATGTATTGTGTTGCAAAGATATATACTGAGGGAAGTACTGTATGCTAACCAGCTAGCCGTTTCCTATCCCAGTTTAAAGCTCCTGTGCTAGCAGTATAAACACCAACACTTCCCACTCCGTACTGCTAGCTGCAAGGCTAACTGAGCTAACTAGCAAATGGCAGCTTCAGTTAGAAGTAGTAAGCGGTTACTCTGGTGATATGCTGCCCCATATTTGTTTGTATAAATTTGGCCTATTCTTACGTATTGCACCTTTTAAGCTTTTTTCAGATTTTGCATGTAAATAATGGTATATTTGCAATGAACTGCAGCCCAGTATATGAGATTCTCAAAATTCCCAGCAAAATCGTTCCTTACTGTTTTATGCTCAGTGTTTGAATTGACAGAAAATGCTACGTTCATACATTTCTCCTGGAGTTCCACACGAATAAAGGTTAGTCTTAAAAAATGTTAAACTTGTGATCCCAGCCACCTATATTCCTAAAGTTTAGATTGCCATGCAGTTTTTGATCACCCTGTTCTGTCCTCCACTGATGTATCCTGGAAACTAACTGAACTCAGAGCAGAGCTCATAAGTAGAAGATTAGTAGATTTTGTATAACTGTACTGAATATTTAAGCAAGGCTGTTTGCAGAGTTTTCAGGTTATTTTTCTCTTTATGTGAAGTTTGCAAGGTTTTAACCATTAACTTTAAACACAAATGACCATAGACTTGTTTTCCGTAGTTCTGTGTAAGTCTAAAGCGCTTGCATCCTGAATCCGGTTAATATTTGAAGCTGCTGCCCCTTCATGACCTCAAATTAACTTCCAGTTATAGCTGAGGCCTGCCAGCCTGTAGATTTCCTCTCATCTCTTATCTGACATTGCCCTGCAGACCCCAGCTGATCAGATCCCATGTTGCACCCTGTTGATGTTGTGTTGTCTGCTGGGTATTGTCGTCCGCAGATATAAAAAAGGATGATGAGGGCAAATCACTGGACTTGTACAGCAAAGCTGACAGTTCTTTAATTGGACATTACTCAAGGCCAAAACTCATATTTCTTGTTGTGCTTGATCTTAAGAGACTCTCAAATGCACTCCCTGCTGGGCTTCAAATTTTTTTGAATCAATAATTAATGGTCAAAGTTATTTATTCATGTGTATCTTTGCCAATTACGCAGTGTCTAATTAACAATTTCAATAATTGATATTTATTTCTGAAAGGGTTCAGTATCTTGGGCTGATGAAAAATGCATGAGCGGGGATGTGGACTGGGTTTTGTTTTTTGTTCTGAGAGAGCTTGATGCTCGGGGCTAATACCAGGCCACTTTGACTCCAACTCTTTGAGTTGGCACTGGCCCTGTGATGTGGATCTAATATGGGCATCTTTCATGGACCCAACGCGCTTACTCTGCACCATGTGATCTCATAAAGACTCCGACATGCTCATCCTCAGATACCCCCCTTTTTTTTGGTCTTTAATATTGAACTTCAAAGAATAAGCTTCTGTTTCCTTGATAATTTTTCTTTGTGTATGTGGAATGACAATATCACGGCAAACTGTAGAAACTCTTGGTCTTACTAGGACCTCAGTGGTTACACTTCTACATCTAACTCTGTGGCCTGATGAATCTAAAGTTCAATTACCATACTAAAGTGAAAAATATTCCTCAGATTTATGAAAAGCCATATCCCCCTGATCTTTTTGTAGTGACAGCTGTAGTAGTCAATAGAAAATTAACAAAGGCTCGCTTTAGTTGACTTTCATCAAGTTTTCGTTTATTGTGATTCCAGTAGGACAGGAGGTTTGGGACCAGCGAGGCAAACCATTTTGCTATGGGACGACCAAAGCAAAAAAGATCATCACTATTAACTGTGAGCATTGCTTGAGCACTGAGTTGGAGCGGAACTTCACTCAACAATGCAAAGCAGCCCAAAACTAGAACCCAACAGCAGACGCACCAAATCCTCCATCATTAAAATGCATGATTTCAGGTTTGGACACCACAGTGTTGAGACCACACTGAAACAGTGTTGGCATTAAAGGAACAAGAGGGTGGAAAGCTTAAGAGTGAGGGCGAAATAAAAAAGAAGCCGGGAATCAGTTGAGCTCGGTGACGCGTCTCAGAGAGCCGAAGGTGGGGCTGGTGCTTCCCCACTCGCTGTGCCTCCTGTACTCTCCAGGACGCAGGAAGTACTGACGTCCCCTGTAATGGGGGTGTTCGTGCAGCATCCAGTAGCCCTCCATGACGTTGGCGGAGGAGATGTCACGGGTGTGGAAACGCTCATTCAGATCGGGGCAGTCGTCCATTAGCTCCATATTCTGGCCGGCAAAGTCAGATCGCTCAAAGATCTTCATCCTGTAGTTCCCGTTATACTGGGGAAGAAATGGTGAGAAACTAAGATTTATAGAAAGCATTTGTTCAACCACAATAGAGTAGAATTACAGTAAGCAATTTGTCATGAATCAATGGACTCGATATACAAAAATGATGTTTTAAAATAGCCACAGGTACTGGCACTGAGTGGGGAAAACAGCAGGACTAGGCTTGAGAACTAAACGATCCTGAACTGGCAACGCAACAGAAACCTTTAGTGAGAACATTACTGCAAACAGGGTGGTGCATCAATTAAAACTCACAGGTGGCACCATACGGCAGGAGCGGATACAGTCATTGAAGCCCGCCCAGCGTTGGTAGTCGGGGTACTCGCCCTTGTGCAGCATGTACTGGTAGCCACCATAGTTGGGCTTCTCGTAGGCAACCCAACAACCGCTCTCCACTCTTATCGAGTTGCAGCGGCTTAAGTGGTTTTGCATCTCGGGATAGTCACTACTGCACTCATAGTGACGACCCTGGAAGTTTCTGTCTTCGTAGAAGATTATCTGCAACCGATGGATGGACGGATGGACATAATCACCAAAAGCACGCACTTCATATGTAGGATTTTCTTTGTGAGTCTTAGTAGTAGTAGTTTTTATTCAGTCATCACACATAACACAGTAAGTATGAACAGTATCAACAGTATAAACAAAGTCAACAGTCTATGTGTTAAATAGTGACTGAACAGGCTCAGGCAGACGCAAAATCCTACATTCATATCAATTTAAGTCATCCTCCAAAAACAGTAAATCATTTGAACTTGTAAAATAGCTTCATTAACCATTATTTTGAAAACCAAAAGCAAATTACACATTTTTATTTTATTTTATTTTTCGCTTTGCTCCATAACATCTCCTTCTTAAACAATAATAACTTCAACTTTTAGTTTGCATGCTTGCTGTAACCGTACCATTTGATATTCTGAACCAGGTTTGCAAGTTAGCTTTATCCAACAAACTTCTTGCTAAGAATAATAGTAAGTGAGGAATTTTGGAATAGATCAGCTTGAGGGAGTATGAAAAAAGTGTCCCAAAAGATGTGCCAGAAGCAAAGTTGAATAAAATACATCTTAGCATGTGGTATGTTTTAATGAAGCGAAAAAAGTCCTATTTTCACAGGAATTAAAACTTCAAGCTCAGTTTAAAAACTCTATTTTTAGTGTCCTCAATAGGAGACAGAGGCATCATTTATTTAGTATAACTTTCTATTATTTTGTAGCTGACCATTACAGTATTCACTGCCCATCACATTGCAGCATTTATCAATTATTTACCACTTAGATGCTATCACTATACCACACATCAGAAGATCGAATGGCTTTTACTGTATAGATTTAAAATTGCACACTTACCTTGCCCATTGTAACTGTGTTAAAATCAGACTAGACCAGATGTCGGGCTGTACCGGACCTCTTTATAGACCCTGCTGGGATCAGGGCTTTGCAAATGTGAAACAAAGCTTTGCCGTGTCAGCACAGTACGCTCTATAGACTGCAGAACACTATAGGACTGGTGGGCTGCGGCGGCCCTCTTTGTCTCTGTCAAAGCTCTGTCTGTCTACGGAAAATACTGTACCAACTGCACTTTCTCAAAGGGCGACAATAAGAGTTGCAACATCTGCCTTTATGGCCGTGAATGCCAGAAAAACCTACGTGCAGACTGTGAGGACAGGCAGGGCAAAGAGCAAGCGAAGAGAAGAGGTATTTGACGGCACCAAAGATCATCAAGCAGCAGCAGGCTTTGATGGGTTGAAGATGGACATTAAGCAGGATGCAAATATGCTGCTGTGTCATTGTTCTTCAGATGCAGGGATTTGTTCAAATAAGCTCACAAATGACACTGGAAATTTAGTCTTTAATGTTTATTTGGGTTGCACAGTTTACATGACAGTCCTCATTCTCCTGAATGACCCCACCATGGGGTTGTGGCATCCCCAGTCACCACAGGCCCTGTACTCTCCGGGGCGCAGGAAATACTGGCGTCCCCTGTAGTTGGGGTGCTCGTAGAAGATCCAGAAGCCCTCCATGATATTGCAGGAGTAAATGTCACGGAAGTGGAAACGCTCGTACACGTTGGGGCAGTCGTCCATGAACTCCATGGTGTGTCCCATCATGTCGGGCCTGTTGTAGATCCTCATCCTGTAGGATCCTCTATACTGTGTGTGAAATAAACCAGAAGATGATTATTATGCAATTTTGGTAGCTGTGAACCCGAGAGAGCACTTTGGTTGAGCCGGTTTTCTTTAACTTTAAATTCAAATGAGTACTTCTTTAAATAAGGAACTACAGATGAGGATGAGCGCCAACTCTTTCGCAGCATGACAGAATTAGATTTTTTTTTTTTTTCCCCTCCCCAAACTGCCAGAAACACTCAATGTGACTAACAGAATTAGAATGAAGGCACCAAGTCTTATGGGGGGTGTGTCATATTCCTTTTAAAGGCTGACTGGGTCTCCTTGTGGGCCTCACAGCAGAGACTTTCATGCTATGACCTGCCTGAGTATCTGTAAATGACATCAAAAGGCCGGTGATTGACATCCATTTCTAAAGCGGCATTTGATGTACAAGGTGAGCGACAGGGTGGGGTAGGGGGAGGGGGGGCACTACCGATCCTATCTGTTTGATTGACTTACAGGGGAGAACATCTGGCAGGAGCGGACGCAGTTGTTGAAGCCCATCCAAGTGTGGTAGTCGGGGTACTCGCCGGGCCCGATGATGTACTGGTAGCCCATGTAGTGAGGCTTCTCATAGGCCACCCAGTGACCACCGCTCACACGGATGGAGTTACAACAGTTGAAGTGCCTGAAGGTGTCCATGCAGTCACTGCTGCACTCCCAGTGACGGCCCTGGAAGTTGCGGCCCTCGTAGAAGATTATCTTGAAGAGAAGAGAGAGAAGCATGTATCACTCATGTTACTTGTTGCAGTACGCATGGACGGACTGTAGGGGACACTGCTCTCCCTTGAACAAACTCAATTACTTTTTCATGAGTCCTTCAAGTGCACAAGCCTCTACACTGTTTTGTATATTATTTTCAGTTCTTGGCAGGTGAAAATCAAGGCAATTGAAGCAATTGCTTCAGCTGACTTTTATTTAAAGTATAACTCATTGTGTGCTCGCTGTCAACTACTCAAATTTAAGGAGCCAGAAATTGTTGCTGTCATGCAAATACAATGAATCTGTCATCTTTGGATACCACGTAATTGTTGATCTCCGCAGGCGCTTCCCT
Source organism: Pagrus pagrus (assembly GCF_965226575.1). Classification (NCBI taxonomy): domain Eukaryota; kingdom Metazoa; phylum Chordata; class Actinopteri; order Spariformes; family Sparidae; genus Pagrus; species Pagrus pagrus. Next base: position 10,900,130 of record NC_140208.1, on the reverse strand, counting down.
TTTAAACACCTATATGTGTGTTTTCGGTCTCAAAAACACATCGTCTAGCCGTCCGTTCTCTTTTTTTCTAGCTTATACTTTTACTCGAATGAGTGCTCCTGCTGCCTCTCTTTCCCTGTTACAGTATTTGACACGTGTTCCCAAACCATTTTCTCTCTTCACCTCTTCGTCAAACCTGTTACCATACTGCATGTGAGCTCATACCTTTCCCATGGTTGCAGGCTTGTGGATGTTTTGCGCATAGACCTAGACACACTTGCAGGTCCTTTTATACTCTCCCACTGACGATGAGGCCTCTGACACGTCAGGGACTACTACTCTTTACCTTTAACAGATGCCAACCAGTGTTCCCTTTGTCTGACAGGCTCACGGGTAACTTATCTCCTGTCTGCTAGAGTTTACCTATAGAATTCACCCCCCTCCCTTCCATCGCAAAAACCAACACCACACAAGTGCTATTCTGTATTTGTGTGACCCTTGTCACTCCATGACCTTGTGATGCAGCCTTTTGAAATGTCACACAAAAGGCCCTTTAGGTGTGTGGCCCCCGAACAACAAAGCCTTTAAAGTGTACCGCGGGTTAGATCATTTTTTGGGGGGAACTATCTGAAAAAAGACTCATCCTTGTTGTGAGTTTAATTTCACGTCTTGCCCGACTGACTTTTCATTCAGTCCTGCTCCCAGTTTGAGTTTGGATTGATGCGTTCCCCATGTGGTGCAGGTCAGAATGTAATTGTTATTCATTTCCTGTTAAGGGAAAGTGGACTGAGTCAAGCCCTTGTGTTGATATAATCTAAAGTGATCTGTTGACTCTTTTTGCTTCCATAGCCTGCAGTTGTGCTATGATACCAGACGGGACTGGTCTGTTTGTACATGTACAGACAGAGCTGCTAAGTGCATGTGTGTGTTTGTGTGATATAAAAGGAGGGGTTTGGGGCACATGTATGTTTTAGTCTTTGTATAAAATAATAGATGTTTGGACTTGAGTCTCTGGCTTGTAAGCATAGCCCAGAGCTGAGGGGAAAAGGCTAGAAAGAGTTGCCGTCATGCATTGTGTTCCCAAAGCCCAGCTGATGCCAGCAAGGTCAGTCTCATCCTTTAGCCTTTCATCAGGATAAAGGGCTGGTGCCCCCTCTCCACTTTGTGCGCTTTTTGCAGCTTCGACTGTGTTAAAAAGGCAAATGTTTTCAGAGAGCACAATAGCCATTATGTTCCTGGGCAAAAACACTGCTACTGGGGTAGTATACCCAGCGCTATATGACACTGTTTCGGTGTTAAGGAACAGTGTTGATAAGCTTTTGCTGCTTTGATCATTCATTGACTTGAAACTCTCATAGGCTTCAATAGCTTTCATGTTTGAAGCTGCACTCTTTTTCTATGACATAAGTAGATCATTGATATCCTTTCATCACAGCGTGCAGCGTAATTGTGGCAGATTATCAGATGGGATGTTGTTTTGTTATTGCAAGTTTCTTGAGCAAATATTTACTCCGGGAGGAAAGGTTTTATCAGAACATATAAGGAACAAATGTTTAGATTTCTGCTCGTATGTTCATTCATGGATTAATGATTTCTTTCATCACGCCCATTAAATGTAAAGTCTTTGTACTCGGCGTTGATGCAGGAGGGCGGCAGAATGACAGGGAATTCATGTTGTGACGGAAAGCAGTTGCTCAGGCTCTGCACGACACGGAAGCAGGCATCCGCAGCCGATGCTGCTCGGCCTGACCTCCGACCTTTGCAGCCTGTTGAGAGAAGCGCGCAACTGAGGTGCAATGCGATGTTTAGACCGAGGAAAAAAACACGCCACCACTTTCATTGTCATTGTTCTCGTTTTCATCAGCGAGGAACATCAGCTAACCCTCACTCATTAGTCGGGACCTTGGCTCTCCATATCTCTGTGGCTTCCAGAGGGGAACCTTGTTTCACAGGCTCTCAAATGATCATCTTTAGCTGTGCTACAAGACATCTCCTCCCCACCCTGAAGGGAAAGTAACATCACAGAGGCCCTTGCCTGCTTTCTCAGTTCCCCCTGGAGGAGAAGAAAGCTACCCGCTGTGGAGCATTCCACTCTTCATCTCAGAATGATGGAAGAAAAGGGAAAGGAGAGGGGAACAGAGTGGGGGGCTAGATTCGCAGCTCCATTGTGTCCGAGGATCTCATTGTGCAATCTGTGTAATCGCGTGGGAGATGACGACACTATTAGCCCGCAGAATGACTGTCAGTTGGGGACCTCTGTGATTGATGTGCACCCCACGGAGATAGGAGAAACTTTGACAGATAGCAACCCCGGCACTAGTTAACTTGCAACCTTTTTCATCTCTCTGGCTTCCAAAAGAAAAAGCCATTCGTGTAGCTGATACCTAATTAGAATGCGAATGTGCAATTCACTCAGTAAAAACACATTTCAGGTCAGGGGAGACTTCTTTCAATTCAAAACAAATCATATTCCCTTAATCCAAACCATGGTGTCTCTGACCCCGCTATATACAATAAGTCTCACCCCTAAAATGTTGTAGGGAGAGATAGGAGAGCAGCCGCGCTTGCAGTGCCTCCAATGTGCTCTTTTACTGAACAGTCATTACAAAAACACTGTCGTACTGAGGTGTAAACAAGGGGTCTATGTGAGTTTTGCTCCTGAGAACTGGCTAATCTGGTGCTGAAAATGTGGTATGATCGGAAAGCGCTCGCCAAAAAGCCTCCCACGCCGGGAGTAGAATGAGGACCTCTCTTTTGCTGAGAGATCATCCTCTCCATTCTTTCTGTCAGAAAATCTCCAGGCATCCTCCCTCTCTTGTCACTGCCAGCGCACAGGCTCTATCGGGATTGCCAGACGCAGGAGCCACTATGAGCCCGTGCCAGGGCCAGGATTTACCGCGATGCGTCTGATGTGCTCCATCTTTTTGCTGGGGGATAATTAAAAGAGGAAATGGTGTTGGAAGAACAGAGTGGAAAAGCAGGAGGAGGGGGCTTGGACCGAGCAAATGGATGCAGCTGTCAATTATGTTGAGTTGTTGATATGTTGTTTGTTTTCTCGTCTTTGAGATTTTCGCGTTGAACTGTTTCCCCATCAGGATTTGAGTTTTAAAGTTTGTGGTAAATCTCCACTCCGTACATGTAATTAAAAACTACATTTAGGCTAATTAAGAACTACTCTTAGCAATGAAATCATTGTAAAGACTTTCTTTAAGTTTGATTCTGATGACCTGCAGGTGGTCATTTCGGTGCAACCATGAAAGAAAACCCTCCTCTTTTAAGACTTTTTCTTTACACTTTATTGAGCTTTAACGCTGCCGACTTTAAACTGAATTGCGCTTTTTTAAAATATCATGAATTTGAATAGCAGCTCTTGTGCTCGGAAATTAAAGTAGAAGTATTTTTGCGACAGCCGGTTTTTCTTGTTTATGTTGGATTTTCTTCACGTCAGTGCGAGCTGTCTTTCAGGGAAAAAACCTGGACTGCTTAAATCGTTCGAGCATCTCCCTTTATTTGACTAAATCGATTTGAGATGCTCCACCATACATGCGTGACCCAAACTCTGTGAAAAAGCAGGACAACTCCTTCGTCTCTCAGCAGACACACCGGGGGGAGTTCTGGCTTTTAGTTGCTCTCACTCCTCATCTCCAGTCTCTGTTTTGACGTGGCGTGTCTCCCATGCCCCAAAGCTTTAAAGGTTTAAAGAGCAACTTTTCACCCTGTAATCCAGGTGCCTTTCAAACAAGTCACGCTGTTTACTGACACATGACAAAAAAGTTCAACCCCCTCTCATCTCCGCGCTTACAAGACTGTAACTCACCTCAGAGCCCGGTAGTCATTCCTCCAGAGCGCCCTGAACAAACAGAGCCTGAGCGAGAAGGGGCCCCTGCCTTTCACCACTCACTAAATTTGTAATCAGATGTGATGCTGTTGTTCACTTCTTCAAATTTGTCATCAAAGCAAATGTGTTCTGACAACAGCTAGTGACAAGTGCACCAGAGGAGAGGCAGCAAATCAGCTTTTCTCACACCGCATATCAATTATTGATCATGTTGCCCCCTCTCCTCCTCCTCCCCCCCGCTACCCCAGCAAGTAGACACCTTGTGATAATGAAATACATCAATTTAAAAAATAAATAATAAACCGGGGTCGGCTCCATTGTTGCAAAGCCTTAAGAGCTTGATTGACTGCCTGCACATTTTCCTCATTGGCAGTCAGGCAGATCAAAGGAGGGTTCCTCTTATTGCCCAAGGCCACTTGCAATTTATTTAGAGGAGCAGTGCTGCTGTCCCAGCAGGTAACATTATTGGGCAGAGACACTCAGGATAATCATAGCTTTGAGGTGCCTCTCAAATCCCACCTCTGCTGGCTCTATCATGCATGCGCAAAAAATACACGCATATGATTTACAGAAAAACCTTCCTTATTATACTAAATTAAGCAGCAGATAAGACTGCATTAAAGTCCTTGCATGGTATATCCAGTTGCTCAAAGGCATGACCTTTTCTGTTCTAATTGTGTTTATATTACACATTATGATTATATTAGTTGTTTTGTTTTGTTGTAATTGTTTCTTACTTTGATTTTTTTGTTATATTTTATGATATATTTCTCTAATAAAATAAATCTCCTCAGATGTTAAACACAAAAAGTTTGTAACATTTTTATCTAACAATCTAAAGTCTTGTTTTGTCAAATGATTTTACAGTAAATGCTGCGTGATGTGGCACGGAACAAAAGTGTTCCCATGTGCAAAATTGCCTGCAATAAATTTGATTGATTAAAGGGGATTAAAACATGCAGGACAAAAAGTGTGATGTTGCGCAGTTACGTCGAGGAACAAGTCACATTTTACGACTTGTTTGTAGTTCATTGCACCTTAATAATCTTACTTGGATTTCCGATTTCAAAGGCCTTTCCAGTGCACCGCATAAATAATACAAAACAGAGAGCATAATAACGGGATGCTTTTTTTTTTTCTATTATCCACACGCACGTTTGCTTATGAGCGCAAAGTTTAGAATAATGCAAGTGTTAGATGACTTTCCCATAAGACCCAGTTAAAACAAACTATTGTAATTATTAACCAGTTTATTTATCGAACCTTTCAAAACTTGATAACAGCAACTACAGATTCAGTTTCATCAGATGAGGAGATAATATTGTAACAAACTAAAGCACACAAAGAAAGAGAAGATGTGTTTTAATTGTTTTTTTTCTGTCTTGCAGCTGTTAACTTCTGAAGAATAAAGAGTTAGAAAATGTTGCGATAATCTACACTTCAGCAGCACCCCCTTTTCTAGGGGCTTAATATAAAATTAAAGCTATGTATATATGTAAATTAGTTTGATTGATCTTATTATGGAGCAATTTGATGGGACTCCACAGATGAGACAGGCTTGTAATATTATTTGAAATATCATTACAAGAACATCTTGTTTAAAATGGCAACTTTTAATATTTTTTAAATGACAAAGTTAATTCTCTCTTGCATTTTTTCACATATGGGATAATAGCTGATATTGACAAATGTTAGAAGCAAAATATGTCTGATAAAATACATAAATAATTAAAGCTTGAAAACTAACAGTTGCTTTATGTATTGAAATAAGACTTTTGGCTCTGTTGAGCTGCAGAACTGCATGTGGCAGAGAACAGACATCATTTTATGATTCAAATATTTTTAATTGTTTAAAATGCTTTTAGGAGATTTACTTTTTATTTATTTATTATTTAGTTTTTATATTTATTCTCCTCTGAAATTAGTGCAATCCCCTTTCACTCCTCATCGAGATCCAATGGTTCATGATCTGTTGAAAATAACCGACTTCATGCTCAAATAAAACTGATTTACAGTAAGTTTTTGGCAAAAGTTGGTTAAAATATAAAATAACTATGTGGTTATTTTGTATAGTTCTATTACATTTCATTAGCACTCAGTTCATCTTCATAGTTGGACCACTTAGATATCCATTTCTGCCTTTTTACTCTTTCCCTAAAGGCAATGTCACATCAACATTTGGAAGAAAAAAACACCTTTATATAAATAAAACAAATCTATAAATGAGTTGCTGACAAAAGTTGGTCACAATATATTGTTGTTCTTTTTAAAATGTCTATAACATCTCAGTAGCACTCGGTTTCACATCCCCTTTTTGCCATTTTAATCATTTACAGCCAGTGTCACTCCAACATTTGCAAGAAATAACCAGGTTTATGCTCAAATATGACGCATTTTTAAATAGGTATTTGACTAAAGTTGATCATATTATATACTGTGGTTTTCAGCTGTCCCATAACTCTCAGTTTGTCTTCACAGATTGTCCAGTTTCAGTACATATCCCAGTTAATTACCAGGTTGTTCCAAGCACTAGAGGGCACTAGAAGCCAAAGCATCGCCTGTCTGCAGGATGCCTGTTTTAAGTTCTTTAAACCACAGCCATATCCCTGAGCAGCTTGTATGTGTGTTTGTCTGCTTGCATGTATACATTTTTGAGTGCGCTTGGACGCACATACATATAGACACGAGTAACACAATGGCACGATATCATGTGGTGCAACTCTGTGTGTCTGTGTCAGTGCCATTGCTACCGTCTGTACTGGAGCCTATCAGTGCTCAGACATATAGTAGTTTTACCAAGGGAGAGGTAAAAAAAAAACGACATTCACTAACAGGCTGACATGACCTGAGTCCCAGCACACGTGCTGCTTGTCCACTTGTTTGTCAGAGCCACACATATTCTCTGCACACACACACACACACACACTGCCGCGACAGAGTTGATTTTAGACCGTTAGTTTCAAACAAACTTCGACTAGACACCCGCATTCATGTACACACACGCACACAGCATGGTCAAACAAAGTCTCAGGCAGACAATGAGCAGTTCGCTTTGTAGCAGTTTCAAGCCAGTGTGTGTTTTTGAACTGCAGATGTGGCTGCTGACTTGAAGGATCAGTGCAAAAACTGCAGGACTGCAGAGATGGCAGTCCTCCCATAGGGTCTGGCACAGCCCGGGCCTTTTTGTTGTACCCCATTTACACTGTTCATTTAGCCATGTTGAAGAGGTGGCGGTGGCGGTGGCCTGTGTGCCTGCGTGTGTTGTGCGCCGGGTGATCATTTGAAAGTACATCCTCGAGCCTTGTGTGTGCACATTGCACGCCATATGCCATTTGCTTGCTTGAAGGCAGGTATGTGGCTGCACGGTTTTTGAAAAAGGGTTTAATCCTGGTGCTGAGAGAAAGAATCTGAATTGAGTTGTCCATTTTCTTGTCGGTATTGGAAGCTACAGATCTTAGATTTATGAATTCTACAGAAAAGGCTTATCTCGGCGGCGAGCGCTGGTTTCCATTTCTACTGGGAATTAATTGCACAAGCGTGAAGCGAAGGTATGCGAGGTGGAATCAAGAATGTTATTAACATTCGCGCACAGTTGTTTTGTGTCGAAGGATGGGGTAGCGAGATGCAAAAGAGGCTTGACTTGATCTGAGCGAGGCCTCGGAGGAGCAGGAGAGAGGCGCCGGCGTCCCTGGACTGCGGCGAGAACGGGCCCTCAGCAGAGTCCCTGGAAGACCGAAAGCTCCACTCGAGGGAGTTTCAACCAAATTAAAAAACAATGATATACCAAGGGAGAATCTAATGCCAATTCCCATCATCAAGACCCACATTCTTCACTGTTTTGCTTTTAACTTTTGTTTTTTTTTTCTTCTTTCTGTCTGTGACTCTCTCCCTCTCTCTCTCTCTTTTCCCTCCGCACTGTTGTTTTCTAGTTTGTTTTCCACCCGTACTCCTCTGGCTGTCGCCGAGCGCTACAGCCACTTTCAAAGGCTCTGCTGTCACGCGCCGCCTTTGAGTCCCGTTTGAAATTTTAACGTACATGTTGTCAGGGTGCCGTCAGGAGTGATTGACAGGTCCGTCCCAGAGCAACACCGGGCTTGGCAGGCTGGCTGTCTTTTGTCAGAGGCAGCCGAGGAGAAGCAACAAAGGAAAGGAGCAGAGGAGGAAAAAACATACATAAATAAAACAAAACTGCTCTTACCCATTTCTCAATAAAGACCAAATTAGATTAATCTTAAGGCAGAGCAAGGCAGGCAGGCAGTTGTGGAAAAAGACTTGATATTTTTCTCTGGCTTTGTTCCCTGCCATTGATGGTGCACTGCTTAGACACCCTCTCAACAGGACACCAAAGGCAGCACAGCAAGAGTTGTATAAAGAGCCGGCTGTACATATTAATGTTCATTATCACCTCGCTTCAATGCAGAGAAATTCCAAAATACAGAGTTTGTCCCGGCCTCACCTTCGTTTGAAAGTGGAGATGTGATGTTTGCGGCCTTGTCAGCTGCTGTGTTTTAAATAAAAACCGGTGACCGCTTTGAATCTCAAAAATCCAGCTGCCTCAAAAATAGAACTCGAGCTTCCGCCGTCGATGGAGGGGATTTTTGCACCTGAATATTCAAATAATGTATTTGTGAGGATTGATAAGGTGTTTTCGATCGATACCGAAGACTCAACGATGCCAGTTTCAGAGATATCTAGCTGTCAAAACTCTCTTCGGAGCCCCCCACCCCCCCCCGGTGTGATTCAATCGCTCATAGATGGATGAGTGTGTGACAACACAAAATCCACCCTCTGTCGCTCCTCGGTCTCCATCGCTGGCGAACACTTTATTCTGAAAATTCATTACAAGAGACATAGAAAGCTGTATTATTGTTACATTTGAATTCCTAGATATTTCACTACATGCTTCTTAAATAATTAGCTTATTCACTCTAGTGTGAATACTTTACGTGGCTGTTATTTCCAGGTCACCTTAAGCATCGACAGAGATGTTGTAATTTCCTATTTGGAGATAAAAGCCATTGATTACTCTCTTCCTCTTTAGACAATCCGAGAACAAAAAGTCCAGGATAAAAATATTCAGTGTAACACAGACTCTTTGAAATTCATATCAACTGTCAGTGTTGGGGTTGCAGGGCAGTATAGCTGGGCTCGAGGCCCACAGTAGCAAGCACCCAGTCTGCTAAAGTGTCTTTGAGCAAGACACTGAATCCTTGCCAGCTCCAGCCTGATCTCTGACCTGCCTGCGCAGCGAGCGCGGAGCACAAAGAGACACTCTCCGAATAAAATCAAAAATAATGAGAATAGAAATGTAGGTTCATGTGAAAGTTGTGCAGAAGTTTGTTTGAACAGTGCAATAGAGCAGTGATGATTGATTCAGTGGTGTACATGAAAATGAGGGCATTAACAAGTCCCGCCGCTTTGAAAATCAAGGACACTGTCGTCCCATCTCCCTTTTCGTACAAGCACCGCTCGGTGGGAAGGGAGCGGAACAACAGCAGCCACAGGAACTGGAACAGCGGAGTACAACTGTACAGCCAGTGTCGAGCAAGCTGTTCCTGTCAGCGCGGGCCGATGATTATGACATGAAATCTGCGCACGTAGAGATGTAAGCATGATGCAAAGGAGTTGCGAAAAGACCACCAAACAATTTAGGTCTGAAAGTGACCATGAATTGAGTGAAAGGAAACTTAAAGGAGCAAAAAATTCAAAGTCTGAATTTTAATATTTACAATATTAATGAGGTGATAATACAAACTCAGAAATATTTATCTTTTTACGAACTGAATAAACAAGCTGTTCAATAAGGTCAGAACACTGTTTGAAGCTGAAAAGGTGGCAGGGTCCGCCACATATAAACAAAGTAAAACAGTGTGAAATTGTGTTGTCCTTCAGGTCAGTTTCTTTATTCAGTTTATTCAGTCATGAAAATGAAGAGAGTTTGTTTATTTATCAGTCAATCACTCATTTTTTCTCTTCGGATTCAAAGTTCTTCCCCAGAACTACGTAGTGCACCTTTAATTTTTTAGTTGCAGCATCTTCCTGTATGCTCCTTTTTTTAGGTAACGTGTGAATGTTCGGAGTTTGTCCTCTTGCCTCTGCGTTGCACCCCGTTGCAAGTAAATAATTCCCTGGAATTAGGTGTTTCTACTGATCCGTCCGAGTCAGCCGTAGACAACTTGTCAACAGCTATAGATTTGAATCAGAGGAGAAAGTGTAAGCCTTGTAAAGAGCAGGGGTTTTGGTTGTGTGGAGTACCGCACATGATGGGATGAGTGACTTTCGCTCACTCGCTGAAAGGTTAGGCTTTTCCTTCTGCCGGTATCTTTTTAAAAGAAAACATGTCTGCTGTTTGATAACTGCTTGACATTTGACAGTCTTCTCAGACCAATCAGACGGGTTTTTTTTTTTTTTTTTTATGTTGGCCATCTGGAGGCGCAGCAACAAGGAAAAAACATACAGCATTGTCACTTTCCTCAAGCCTTTCAAAGGCAGTCTTTCACCACAGCTACCGACATCAGATACCACGAGTGCTGTGCTCATTTTTTCTCTCTTTCATTTGTGTTTATTTTTCTCTCTCTTCTTTCTTTTTTTTTTGGACTAACCCAGTCTGCTGAGACCTCATCGCTACCATCAGAGCTGAACTCCAGAAAAATCACTTTCCAGTGTCAAAAGTGTCAGCCACCTAACCTTATTGCAGAGTTGCCAGAGTGTGAACCTTCTCCTCTCCACTTCTCTGCAGTTCTCAGAATCAGCTCGTGTGCTGGCTGCACTGAAGCACTCTGTTTTTTCCCTTTGGGGCATTGTCGCTATATCTTTCTTTATAGTTTCAGAATGTGTTCTACTGTAAATTATCAACTGTATGTTATCTTGGAGGAAAAGCGAAGAGCTAGAGGGAAGCAACAAAGCCACCAGTCTCTCTGGTTACATAATTCATGTCAGCCATATTCAAATAAAATTTATCACATTGTCAATCATCGGAAAGCAAACGTGTGTGCGGGTGTGTATGCACGCGTGTGTGTGCGTGTGTGCGAAACAGCACTGATAACTCTGAAGTGATAAATTAATAACTTCCTACCATGGGAGCATGTGAATGAGTATGTTTAGTCATTCTGTTTGACAACAGAAGGAAACGGCCTATTCCGTAGGGTAGAAATCAAATTTCACACTTTTCATAGATATTGTTCCCTCCTCCGAATGTTTAAAATATGGAGTCTTGCTCTGGTAGGGGAAGTGGCTCAAACAGTACTTTGTACTGAAGTAACTTTTGTTTGGCCATAAACCAGGAGAACATTTTCTTAAGGAGAAAAATAGTAAGTGGTCTGAATGTCCTTGGTTGTTTATTGATGAAAACTCTGGTTCATGACTTCTGAATAAATTCAAGAACCTTGAAAATAAAGGAAGTTTATATTTTTCTTTTGCAATTATCTCTACCGGACATTTCTCTTTGCCGTCGTTTCAAGGATTTTTTAAACAAATAATACACATCATTTTCTCCTGGGGACTTCAGATGTCTTTTGAAAACTAATTAAATGCAATTTTTGTCAAATAAACGAAAGAACCTTCATGATGTGCTTCATCAAATAGGCTCACATGTACACGCTCATGTCCTCAAAACCAGAACCGCACCAGCCGTCCCACACCTGCTCTCCGGCGCGCTCTGCCTCTTTATCATCCGTCTATAGAGGAAGATCTCCCAGAATGCATAAGTTTGAACATTTGAGGAGTGACTGACTGGATGATTAAAACAAAAAAAAAAAAAAAAAAAAAAAAGGAGAGACTGAGAGACACACAGACTTCACCACTGATTTCAGCTCTGAAGTCAGCCAGCCAGGTGTCGAGTGTTTGGGAGATGTCGTTTGAAAAACTTGCAAGAGACGGAAAGAGGGAGTGACTGATTGGGACTCTTGAGCGATTATGAGCAAGAACAATGTGCCACGGATAAACAAGCCCTCACATCTCAAACTGGAAGTCTAAAATGTTGCGTTTGAAATCCTTTTCATTTATTTATTTATTTTAAATAAGACGAGCCTCCCTCTCATCGGCATGGAAAGCATGTGTTTTCAGCGTTGGTATCGGCGCAGACAGCCTACCACCATATGCACCTTCTACCTACTCCATTCTGTCCTGCTTTGCACGCTGATAGAAGCGCTGCTGCTGTCTAAACGGAGGTATGCCAAACAACTCATTCTCTCTTTTCCCTTTTCGTTTCCTTTTGTGTAGGGCCAATCTGACCCCTGTCTTGCACCAGGTGTGCATTTCCTTGATCCCGCTCTCCTTCAACCCTCCCCTTCATATTTACACCCCTGCCGCCCGCAATGAATGATTCACTTGGAGAGGCTCCCTTCCTCCATCAGAAAGCTTTGCAACTATACACTACAGCCCAGCCTCCATTTCTCTGATCTCACTATGTTGTGTAACGCTTGAAAAACCCTTGCGTTCTCGTACTTGTTTCTTTTTTTTTCCACGCTCTCTCTCTTGCTCTTTCTCTGAGTTACATTCAGTATTGACTGTTTATGCTTTTTAATGTTGTGGAGAGGGCCCGGGGCTTGCGGATGGGGGAAAAGCGCTCTTCTTGACACACTTACGCCCCCGTAGTGAACTCTAGCTCCCAGCACTCTAGCAAGTACACAGACCTTCTTCTTTTTCCTCTCCCTCCCTCCTCTGTCTCTTTCGCTCCCTCTTTCTTTCTACAACTGGGAGCTCCTCTGAACATCAGCACCCCGCGTTGCTCCACTCCAAAGATCACCTTATGGAAGATTAAGATGCTCAAATGCTCAAGCAAAATATTTACACAATAACCCCCCTTTTGCATCAAAGCGGAGGCAGTGGAGTTGAGTGGAGTGATCTCAGGGGGGTGTTAGAGGGCGCCAGAGAGTGCAACAGTCACCTCTGAGCAGAGAAGGCCTCGGTCAAACCTGACAGGGAACAAAAGTGATCTCTCCATCTTTAGGTCCTCCATGTGTCTTCCATCTGTCAGCCCACCTTCAGATCCCCTTTTGACTCATACTCTCTTTCAAACACTTACTTTACCGATCGATGGGCTGAAATCTCTCCAGCTCAGCTGTGATGAGGAATGACTACCACAGATGATGCTTAATATGAACATGCGGACTTAAATAGTTATTTGTCTGCTGGTATATTTAACTCGCTTTTTCTCTCATCTTGCTGCCAGAATATATTCCTTCCTTTGTCGAGCAACTTCATTTTGTGTGGGTATTCTCAGTAGAACGGTGTAGAAATAATTCGCGGCATACGTATGCAATGAAGCCAAACCAGGCTGCCATACGTTGACCGCTGTAGGCAGCGCGGGTCAGCCAAGTGTCTTGAAGAAGTCTCTGGACTCCCTCCGCACAGCTACGCGGCGAACAGGATCTCAATTCAACGCAAAGTGTCGTCGCACGCCTGCAGCTAATACGGAGCGACAGCTAGCCGCTCGCTGAAAGGCCGGTGTCTGCTCTCTGTGTCGGCGCTGATACTTGTGATGGCCATCTTAACAGTCTCGAGCGAGCGTGGGCCGCACCGTGTATTATCACTGGAGTTTCTTCTGTGTCCCTGCTGCTTTGATATCCAGTGATTGACTCCTCACTGGCATTTTCAAGAAAGAAAAAAAAAAAGGAAACTTCAAGTCCCGTTCATCTTTCAAGTCCCGCTCATCTGCTTAAAGAGCATTTCATGGTCAAAAATTGCGTTCAGGCGCCTCTTGTTCTAGAGGCAGCCGCTAATAGAGTCGGTTTGAAGGCTGTTTGGAGTGTGTTTAATGAACACTGGTACACAGTCAGATCCATCAGTGCCGGCTCTTTGGCGGTGACAACCAGATCCTGTAATGTCGATGTTTGGAGATAATGCTACAAATTAAACAAGCACATCTGTCCCATCGTGCCCACGAGGGAATATACGTTACAGTTCACCAAACAATGAAATACAACTCCATCCCATCACGTGACCAGATAGATAGCTATGATAAGAAACACTAAATGGGATTCTAATGTGAAAAAAGCCAGGGTCTGCTTCCACTCCTTAATCACAGAGCCCGGTGACAGACCAAAGAGGATGCTTTCACCGTCAGACAAAGGAAGAGAGGGGCTGAATCTGTGGTGGCTAGTGGAGGAGGGGGGGACACAACCCCCCCACCCCCCAACACACACACACACACACACACACACTACATCCCCTGCACCCCTCCCTTTTCAACTAAAGGAAGACATCATTATGAGTAAATGACATGAGGCGGTTGGTTCTGTTCCACTCCTGGCCCCCCAAGGACTCTTTTGCCCCACTGTGTAGCCTGTTCCCATCCTGCTTTGCTGCTGGCCACAGGCCTTCAGAAGCCCGGGCTCGGGCTGCAACTCAAAGAGATGGACGCTCGCACATTATTGATTGGACACTCGATAAAAGGTCATGGGGGCCCTCCTCTGCTGTGGGGTCCAGCGCTGCGAGTAAGCCCCTCTCCATCCATCCAGCCACACACACACACACACACACAGCACTGTCCCCTGCATCAGCCACCTGGGGGATAAGCAGAGCTCGCAAACAAGCTAATCATTCTCTCGCTTTTTCTCTCCCTTTTTCTCACACACACAGACGCACACAACAGCTCCTGAGTGGCTGACAAATGTCAGAATGGCTTGTATGGGATTTTTAAGAAAATTATTTATTAATTGAACTGGTTAATTAGGTCCCTGAGGCTTGCACGCTAATTGAGAGCCACAGAGCTGGCGAGGCAAGAAAGCCAAAACAAAAAGCGATGGCTCAAACAAATAGACAAGCGCTTGAGAACTGCTAACTCTCACACTAAACACACACACACACACAAACGTACACATACACACAGTCACCCATAAATTAACGAAAAAATAAACAAACAACTGTTTACATTTTTTTTCTTCTCGGGCTTCCCCTTTTCCTCGCATAATTTCGTGACCTGCCAAATGTTCTCCTCTTCTTGATGTTCCAGCGATGGAGAGAGACGCGCAGCCACTGAAATCTGCCACATTGCACAAAGCATCTGTCTCCACACAGCACCCTGCATTCATTAAGTTTGCACCAATTAGCAGCCATAGCTCATAGCACAAACATCCATTTGTGCCTCCCACTTTGAAAAATCTTCCTAAAGTGAGTGTGTCCCTCAATATGCCCTTGTGTCACCCAACTTTATCTTCACAAAGTCTCTTTTTCTTGCATAATTAGAGAAGAAATCCATTTCTTCTCCTATCTTCTCTCAGGCTCTGTCTTTGTCCCTTTTTATATCGCGCTCGAGTGCACCTTGAGAGCGAGTGCGCTTTTGTCAAGAAATCACACCAAGGTTGTCTGAAAGACTTATGAGATGGAGTCATAGGCGGAGGTTGGTTCGGGGACCAGAACACAGAGAGAGGCGCGCTGACACTTCGACAGTTACACCTGTTTCAACAATTATCCCGCTCTCTGATAAGAGCTGAACTCCTTGGATGTGTGCTTCGTCGAGTTAACCGAAAGTTTTCATTGGTGACAAAGTCTTGTGTATTCTAACTTCCAAAGCCCCAGTTTCGTAGCATTTGAGGGCTGGGTTATGGCGAAGGAAAAAAAGAAAACTGGCTGATGCTGAACATTATAAATAGATCTGTAAACCTTTTTGTATTTTAATTTAAAGTGCAACATAGGAGCATAATATTTTGATCTGTGGAGCAGACTTAAAAGACACATGGAATTAATTGGTATCCTCGCTACAGTATCGACTCTCATATCAAATGATGGATGATTTAGTGACTTCTGGTAAACACCCATTTTTGACAGTGAGTATGTGGGTCTAACGGTGTTTTATAGGGCACATATTTCACATTATTACCACAAAAAGTACATTTATTTTGGTACATCCTACAGTGCGTGTGTATATATACTATTTTATTATTTATATAGCATGTTTAAAACCAACCGGAGTTCAACAAAGTGCTGTACAAATTAAAGTGAACAGTACAACATTAAGGATAAAATAACATCAGCAGCACAAATAGTCATAAAATAATTGTCGATAACAAGAATACATTTTAATGATAAAACCCAAGGCAGTATCAAAATATGGGTAAAACAGAACCAGATTAAAACTTGTGAGATCAATTTCTTAAAAAAAAATAAAATAAATAAAGACTATATATGATATAGATTATACACATACATACATTTTCTTTTATCAGAACACGTATAAAGGACAGTTTGGGGGTGTTAGCATGTTCCATGTTTGAAATCTGGCAAAAGCTGCACACATTGTAATTCTAATCATCGTAGCATGTTGCAGTCTCTACAAAAGGTCACTGTTTGATATCAGGGGTAATTTTGAAGGCCTTTAAAACATTCCTCCTTAACATTCATAAGCATACCATGACCCCAGCAGCTAGAGCACTATCACATTATGATTACCCGCTTAACACTATCGCGTTGTGAAATATGCCCCCCTCCGCCTCTTCCCCAAGTAAACTCTGCCTCTGACCCGCATTTCTTCACTCTTGAGGGACCGCTTGTGCTCTGTCTCGGAAGGGAGAGTCGGATGATGGGGCACCGAGGTCAGATGCTATTGAGCGATGCTTCAAATAAATGTATGAATAAATTACTTGATAAATGAACGGCTGGACTGAAATCACTGGAGAAAACCAAAGATTTGAACTTTATCGAGTAGTTGTAGAGAAGAAGGAGAGAGAAAAAAAGTCAGAAACTGTGCTCTTTTCTCAGTTCGGAAGCTTAAGATTTAAAATTCTCAGCAGAAAAGGGCAGTTTTGATTGATTAATGAAAAAGCTCCACTGAAATCACAAGACAAAGTCTCACATTGAAGCTGAATGTGTAGTTGTGCAGAAAAGGCAAAAATCCTGAGATTGTTTTTTAGTTTCGGTTTGATCAACTGAAAATCAATTGCCTTGGTAGAGACACGAACCTGCAGCAGAAAATAAAGTCAAGGCGAAACATTCATGACCCATGAGTCAAAACAACTCCTCAACGCACCCGTAGAAATAGGGTAAGTAGCTGAGACATCCAGAGGGAGCTCAGAGTAGAGCTGCTGCTCCTTTGTGTCAAAATGAGCCGGTTGAGGTGGTTCGGCATCTGATCAGGATGCCTCCTGGCAAGAAGTTGCCTTTCTTTGAAGGTTTTCAGGGCATGTCCGACTGGTAGGAGACCCCGAGGTAGCACCAGAACAAGGCGGAGAGATAATATATCTCATCTGGCTTGGGAATGCCTCGGGATCCCCCAGGAGGACACGGAAAATGTTGCTGGGGAGAGTGACGGCACCAGCACCGGGTAGTGGCAGAAAATGGATGGAATTAATGTAAATGTGGAAGTCACGATTGAATAGGTTGATTGCCAGTCACTTCCCAAAACAACATGACTGTCGCGGCACAGCAGCAACAGGGGTACTCGATCTTTGTCGTACACTTGCCAATCGGTATAGGCAAGAAAACTACTTAGGTTTCAGAAAAACATTGTGGTTTTGGTTAAAATAACTGCAATACTTATGTAAAAGTATGATACAGATCTAGTGGTTTGCTATCAATCATAGATGTATGTTGATGATTCACTGGTGTCCCACAACTGTGACTGGCAGATGCACGAAGTCATGCATCAAAAAAACTCGTGCCACGACACACAGCAGTGAAAGATGCTTAAGAACTACTAACAATGAGTCAAAGTCAAACCTGGATACCAGAAAAGATGAGTTGTAGACCCAGTTGAAGTTTCAATAAATTTATGTGTAAAATGAGTGCAGCTTGTGTGCAAGTTGCCAACTCAAGTCTCATCTCTGACCTCTCACCTGACCTACGCTATAGTGTTGCATATAGCTGGTATAATATGTATGAGGCGCCCGAGATTAGTGTTTGTAAAAGGAGCAAACAGTAGTGGCAAACTGCCAATGGCAACAAGGTTCTCTCCGCTGGTCGAGCAATTACCATATGTGCAGTAATTTTATAAGTGCAGTATTCGATTTTGCATCATTTACAGCCGTGTTTCCTCTATTTGTTGGGGCAGGTCCAGTATAAAACATAGATCACAATCTGCCTGCTTCTCATCCTCTGAGGTAAATTTAGATCTGATAAATCCACAGCAGACCCACCGAACTTTATTACATTATTAGAACAAATAAGGTTTTTATATAGACAGCCGTTTCTAATATTAATTCAATTTAGAGTCAGTGTGTTTGTAAGCCAAATAAGACTGCTATTTCACACATGCACATCAGAGTATTTGCTTGCTTGGCTGCACAAAAAGGCAACGGCAGAGAGATTGTGAGCAAACCCCAATCTATTTTTCCTCAAACGCTACTGTAGATGAACCCATGTGCAGAAGCAGCTCGTCAAAATATAGCATCTTCCTTGCAACCTGGTACAAATACAGGACAAGTAGTCACCTGTGCATGATTTTAAAATATAAAGTAGATTACACATGTATATTTCATGTGTTCAGGAGGGAGTACTTCAGTCAATGTGTCTTAAAGGTAAATGTTATATACATCTGTGAACAACTGTTTTTGAAACTATATATATGAGCATGCGTATTTTTTTTTTATTCCTGTTTATTTTGACACTGTATCATTTCAAATTATCTAAAACTTTTTAAAACCTTGATCAGTTGCTTCCTCTGCAATTGTTTTTTAGCAGAGATGGCAGTGGGTAATTTTTGTTCTACATTTATCCCTGCTGCTGTAAGTGGTTTGTAGGCAAGGCAAGTTTATTTATACTGCACCATTCAGACACAAGGCAATTCAAAGTGCTTTACAGAGACATAGAGGTGCATTAAAGGTGCACTATGTAGTTTTTGGAAATACATTTTAATCAGACTGATTGAGTTTTTTCATGCTTAAACAAACTAAATGAACAAAGTCTGTGTTTTCCTGATTGAATAAACTGAATAAACAAACACAAATTCATACTGTTTGACTTTGTTTATATGTGGCGGACCCTGCCACCTTTCTAGCTTCAAACTGTGCTCTGAGGACCTTATTTTTCTATGAGAACAGCTTGTTTATTCAGATATGGGGGGAGTTTGTATTATTACTGTCAATATTAAAATTCCGAGTTTAAATTTCTTTGTCAAAACTACATAATGCCCCTTTAAAATAAGACATTAAAACACTAAAAAAATGTTAAAATTGTAGCACTAACATTGTGTATTTTGGTTCATTAATTGTGATTAAAGGGCTACTTTAACTACTACACATTTGGCCTCACGATTGTTGCTATTTTTATTTTTTTACATTCATTCTAATGTCAATTTCCCATTTGATCTAGCTGTGGTGGTAATGTTTATACTGTGGGGGCTCCACCACTCCTGAGTGACTGTAGAGGGAGGAGGAGGAGGAGGAGGAGACAGATGTGTGATCTTCCAAAAAAGTATCTTAGTGTTTATATTTCAACTATCACATTGAAATAAGAAGAAGAAAGCCGTAAACATCTGTTCTGTTTTAGCAGGACATTAGCCACAGAGTCATCTACGCCTGTGTGCAAGCACAAAAGATTTAATGGTGTGCTGTGACTGTGGCTTCAGCTGATGAAAAAAATCCCTCTACACAGCAAGGCCCAGCAGTCCCAATTCCCCCCAGACTGGCGCCGATCGATTGCTGGTTGTTATTGACATGACACCTGCCGAGCCGGGCTTTAAGCTATCGAAAACCGATGTGGCAGATCAAAAATAGGACGCCGGCTTTCATGTTTGTAAACAGTATCGATTTGCATAATAACCTTAAAAATTAGTTCCCCGGATTAGGCAAGGACAAACCTGTTTCAGCGTTTGTTATGATGCTTGCAGCATATGCCTAATTAGAGAAAAAAAGGCAGAGGCTGTGATCGGCTTGAAAAACAGGCTGTGATCGGCTTGACAAGTCGGTGCATCGCTGTCAACACCTTTTGGTTTGCCACTGTTAATGAAAGCCATTTTCCATTAAATAATAAAATAAAAACACACCTCTAGACTTCTCGGCAGACAAAAGCGCTGATGCGTCACTTTTACACAGATGCAAATTATTGCTGCGTGTCACAATCATTTATTCATGAGGAGGCCTTCTATCTCTTGGCGGGTTTTTACCTGCGCCATGGAAGTGCTCTTTTACTCCGCCGTGCCACGCTGCTGAGAGAGATGTCAGCCTCCAGGAGTGACGAGGAGACAGATGTACTAAAGAAACAACACAAGCACCACTCGCTCCGCCAGACGGGTCCAGTTTAAAAGCACTGAATTATGTATCTCGGCGGCTGACACAATCGCAGAATGACTTGTCAGCGTTGAATATCTCCATTTCCTGTCTCAGACAAACCGTGACCTTGTTGGCGACCGAGGAGCATTGATTATCTGCAGATGCCTACAGATGTTCAACTAATGCCAATTATAGTGACATTTACAGAGAGGTCGTTAACTGCTGGTAGCATCAGCTTCCTGCTGGTGCTTTTTAATAAGGAGATTGCTCACATTACAGTACCTGAAATTAAACCTCTATTTCTAATTCTTGTGCATTTGAATACTTTTGCACTCCGGCGCTGCAACACGCAGGCATCACAACAAAAGATGCTGCAAGGCAAAGATGAAGGAGCCTTCCATTTCAACTCCCAGTTGTGGACATTTTTCGTATAATCCATTGCAACACCATTCCTGCAGCAGGAATTCCCCAGTGGAAAAAAAGCAAAAGATTAAAAAAAAAAAAAAAGAAATACAAGTTTATGGAAAAATAAAGGGCTAGTGGTGTCTGACAAGCCTTTAAATCTGGGACAGTCATCCCAAAGAGGAATGCACATACTCATTGCGGGGACATAAAAGCGGAGTTTTAACTGTGCTACGAGGGGGATGGAGATGGTAGGCCATTAGTTGGATGTTGTTCTCGTAGCCTGTGAAGACTTCAGCAGAAAAATGTTGCACCGTTTTTTGTTTTCTGTAAGAGCCAAACATATTTACTCTGGACGAGCAGATTCAGAGTGTCAGGAGAGACTTTGGGGCAGCAGGATGGAAGGATTCATGCATGCAATGATTTCAATTTGTTTCCTCATATTTTGTAACAGCTTCACGATTTGCTTTAAATCAAACGTCAGCACCTATACATGTCTAAGCAAGAAAAATGCACGGAGATCACGCAGACATACAGATGCAGAGCTGCAGAAGGGAAAGCGAGAGAGGCAAAGAACCGTGGCGACGTTCAACAAAACCTCATGAGTGGATGTGGCAGATTACCACAGCCGGAATGGTTCTCCCAGACCCACCTTAAGAAAACAGAACCACATGTGCGAGCTTATTTACGAAGTGCTGACACAAGGGCCTGAAAGAATTAGTATTCTGTTAGGTAAATGTTTTCCTCTGGGCTCTGTCTCTGCAACAGCTTACAGATGTTTCAGCCATGCAGAGAAGGCAAGGCTTTTCCCACCACGGCATGAATGAAAAAGCATGTTGGAAGGTTTCGCCCCAGCCAAGCTCGGAGAGTGATCTACAACTTATACTCGGGTGCACTTCGCTAAGTACTACCTCCTGCACCGGGCCAAGGTTTCATCTGACACAGACGCTATTTAGTGCTGCTTCCATGGACTCCAGTGCATATTGTTCGGCACAGATTTGTCCGGCTGGCAACTCTCCAGCGACAGATGTACTGGCAGCAGTGCAGTAAGAACAGGGCTTAGACTGCACTGCACAGGAGTGTATGAAGATAATGTTTTTAATGCATCTGAAGTAAGTTCTCAAATGTGTTCATATATCCTGACTAATTTATTTGGCGATAGAGGAAGTATTGTTTGTAAAAAAAAATAAATAAATAAATACAAATTTTTGCTGTTTCTTTTTCCACCTTTCTCTCTCTCTCTCTCTCTCTCTCTCTCTCACACACACACACACACACACACACACACACACACACACACACACACACACACACACACACAACTGAGGAGTCGTAAAAGCAAACGGAGCCAATCTTGTTTACATGGAGTAGCGTAGGACCAGCTGACTGCAGCGGCTGCTCAGCCACAGCCTTGACTCCCATTTACCAGTGTAACAAACCGTCAGGGAGGGGAGGGAGGCTGGGGAAAACATTGTTATCAGCAGGCCAGATAAACCCCCTCCAGAGGTAGCGCTGATAGAGAGGCAGCCCCGCCGCTGGGCAAATAGAAAGATCCTATCTTGGTCCTTGCACTGAGCCGGGCCAATCAGCCCGAGCAGAAGCACCGAGGCTTTCTCTAACGTGGGGAGATGTGTGGAGAGAGGACACCAGAGCATCACCAGGTCCTCTCCTCCTTTTTAGATGGACTTTTTTGAGGAGAAGCCCGATCTCAACCGTCTTGTTGAGGCGGCTGAGTGGGGAGAGGCCTCGGCTGGAGCTGCGGGGCTCTGGGGGTGGGTGGTGCTGGTGCGGGTCAGGTTGGGTGTGAAGAGGTTGCTTTTACAGGACAGAAAGGCTTGAGGTTGGGGTTTTCAATCTAAATCCTGTGTTCTGGTCTCTATCTACTTTAGAGGTCTTCATGTCAATACCTGTTGTGTTGATTGACTCATTGACATTGACCCTGAGATCAATAATAATTGCAGATCATCAAGATTTAATATTGATTCTCAGCATTTGTCCCATCTCTTGCAGCTGACATCTTGACCTCCTTGAGTCTTGATATTGACTAATGCAGTATTTGATGACATCAGTAATAACATCACTTCACCAGCTTAAGTCAAGGACCTACTGTATATTATCATTGCTGCAGAACCTCTGTTATAATACTTTTCAAGACAGACTTCGTACCGCTTGTATTTTAGATTTTTTGAATATGGAAAACACACTTTTTAAAGGCTGGAAATTTACTGCCCTCAAATTTACGATGTTATTCCATCGTCCTTGCTGTAATTGTAATTTTCCAAGTTGTCACCGCACGATGGAATCTGCGCTTGATTTTTCATTTGCGTAATGGATTTTCAGGATGTCTTTTAATTTACCTTAAATTTCTCTCTTTCCTTCAGGTCCTGGTGTAGTAACAGAGCTTAGGGAGGTGTGGTTTTAACCTTTAATCACACAGATCATAGATATATATTATCATGTAAAATATCTTTATTTCTAGCTGCCGTTTGTGCCTTTTTACATCCACTCCTCAGTTACGTTCATGCTTTTCCTTTGCTCAAATTCTTCATGAATGTTAGCAGGAAACGCGTCTTCTATCCTCCTCCACTTCAGCCTTTTTTTGGGCTGCTTACCTTTGAGCGAGCATCAAATATATCATACCTCACTTCCCCTCTTATCCACTGTCTATTAGATGCACTCAAGACCAGAGGTATAAATTAACTAGTTATTTCATCTCCTGTTATTGGGCTTGAGAGGATATTTTGAGAGTAACACAACCTTTTTATTCTGAGGGCCTTTACCTCCCTGTGATTCACATTAAAAGCACTTTTCTCTCATTTCATTCAGCTTTGAGATGCCTTTAGGAAGGGGCACTTACTGAAGTTGCGCTGATTGTACTTGAGTAAAATATTTCTGCACTCTTTCCACCTCTATTCAGCAGTTTGATATATGATAGTAAGTGAGAGGCCAAGCTCCTCTATGACAAGCAGGAGGCACATTTCTTGAGGCAGAAAGGAGGGCTGCAGGGTGAAGAGGCTACAGCTGCCATTGCTCATCTTAATGGCATGCTGGAGTACGCACACACACACTCACACGCATGTGCATCAACACGTGCAAACCCGACTACACACACCTACAAATATGGGGTAAATGAGGAAGCTTTGGATGTATGCATGGCCTCGCGCACGCTTGCGTACGCATGAGACTGCGCTCTTTCACGCGCACACACAAAATGTGCAGGAAATGAGGAGAGGAGGCTTTGGATGTACATATAAAAACATAAGTGCTTGTGTGTGTGTGTGTGTGTGAATGCATCCTCGAACACACACATTCCCTGGATTTGTACACAGATGTACGCGCTCTCACACAACATGAATATGTATCCCTTAACATTCAGAAGCGAGTACACAGCCATACACGCGGATGGCACATACTGTATAGCAACGCAGACACCTTCACACACGCCAAGCATTGCCGGTGACAGATGTTGGCAGGAATATTGCCAGGAAGAAAGCTCTTTCATTTCTTTTTATTCTCTCTGTATTTTGGCATGCCTATCTCTGTACACAGTGTGGCCATGTCACCGAAGCTGTTTCTTTTCTCTTCCAGTTCCTCTGTGCACGTTTCTCTCTTTTTTTTTTCTCTTCTCTCTTTCCCCTTGTGTTATCATCATGAAATTGAAGTCATTTGTGCCAAGAGAGATTAGAAGAGAATCGGGGAAAGCGAGGGGGACATTAGCAAAGATATTTTTGTCAGTAATGAGCTAACTCTTTGTTATGCGCTGGGCTAAGGAGGTCTAATGATGACGTTTGTACCAAGAGGAAGAAACTGAGTCTCCAGAGTCCACACACAGCCAGAAACCACAGGCTTTGGTGCAACTCTTAACTCTATTCAATTATGCAGATGAGCCCGTTGGGCTAGTGTTGGCCGTCACTTTAATGATGACGTGGGTAAACAGACATAGCTTCCTTTTTCTGTCTTTAAGAGTCCCACCCCCACCCCCTCTGCAAACCCCTTATTTCTTATTTTGCACCCACAAGAAAGTTAATTGTCTTAGTCATTAAAGAGGTATCAGCTGTCATGGCACTGACAAAGACATAAAGAGAAGGGAAGGCAGAGGGATGTGAAGAGGAGAGAGTTGAGAGAGATTTATTTTTTTGCCTTCCAGGCTGATGGCAAAGAATCTCCTAAGATGCAATCATGATATTTTGATGCAGGATGAGGACTGATCAACCTCTCCAGGCAAAGCGTCTTTGGAGATTTTTCCCTGTTCTCCCCAGTGGCCACCGGGTGGCAGAAGAGCACAAGGAACAGGCCGCTCTTTAAAGCGGCTCGGCTTCACTCGCCAGAGACGAAAGGCGAGGGGAGAACCAACCAACTACAAAAAACTACCCCAACAGCCCTGGAAATTATTGTTAAACTTGCAGCAGAGTATGCAGAAATGCTTCACGATCACATGGTCGCGACTGTACACATGCAGGTGATTTAATATTTAATATGCAAGGCCTTCATTTGTCTGTTAGGGTCCTTTTTGTGATAAATGAGTGAACTAAAATGCAAGCGGAGTGAAGTCAAAGTGAGATAATAAAACACATAACTGAAAGCATTTTTTATCACTCAATCACATCCTGATACAGAGATTTTTGCTGTGTACATACCTGCCTGTATATGAATCATTGCATTAAAGGGGCGCTATGTAGATTTGGAGAATAAATTCAAACTCGGATGTATTATTTGCAATTTTAACAGTCATTCAAAATCTGAAATATTTATCTTTTCCATAAGTGAATGAACAAGCTGTTCTCAGAGGAAAAGAAGGTCCCCAGAACACTGTTTGAAGCTAGAAAGGTGGCAGGGTCCGCCACATATAAACAAAGTAAAACAGGATGAAATAGCTGTTGTCTTTAAGGTCAGTTTGTTTTTCACCAATGAAGATCTTTCTCTTTTCATTAAAATGTCTTCCTCAAAGCTACATAGTGCACCTTTAATGTGAGAATTATAAGTACATGCAGGTGAAGGTACAAAATCTGTAGCTTGTACGAAAAGGTAAGGATGAAAGGGTTAGATGAAGTTGATTTTTTTTTAAAAACTGTTTCTATTAAGCATTCATCTTTTGATTTTAGTAATTGTTTGGCTGCATATCTGGGATTTTACACAGGGTGATCTACTGCACAGTATGCAGTCATAATGTTCTGCCTATTTTTCTGCTTAAACATTACACTCACATATGTGTAGCCTAAATAATGGGTCCACATTCAAATATTTTTTACTTTGAACTGTATTTAAAAATGTGTAGACGTGTTTACAAACCCACTAAAAGCCAAAAATTGATGATCAGTGGCCTCTCAGATATCACTCTTTCTTTGGCAACTGATACTCTGACAAAATGCAGTCTGTTCCCTTTCAGATATCGTGGATGTAACTTTACTCAGCAGTCATTTATCTCGACAACATTTTGTCTGCGTGTATTCAGGAGTGCGAGCAAAGTAAAGAAATTGATTGATGAGTGTGCAGATATTGCATAATAACAGCCTCTCACTGATGCATTGTCTTTATGGATCTTAACTTACAGTCTAGCCTTTAGGTGTGGGCACCGATCAGCCGGCGAATCAAAGCCAGAACATTATTCAGAAAAAGATTTTTTTTTTTTTGTCTGTAGTGAGTCTTTGTCTTTTTTTACTGATTGCACGCTGGACGCCCTGAGCACTTGTGACTGAAGACAAATTAACTTGGGAATGATTGTCACATCAAAGTCTCTCTCTCAATGCTATTCATTTAAGAGTCTGGGCAGCGAGACCAAAGTTTTGTCCTCCTCAGAATAGAATAAAAAAAAATCTGGCTTTGGCATTGACTCCATTTTTTGCTTGTTCCGATTGTCTGACTGACTTTATTTTTCCAGTGTGCCTGGAGGGACTGGCGGTCATCACAATTTCCACCTTTAAAAACGTCCCTTCTCAAGTAGCCAAGGATCAAGGCTGTTTTTTGTTTTTTTTGCCATTGTCGCTCAATTTGATGCTTTAAAAATGTCCTCGTGTTCCTCTTTGGTCCAGTGTCAGATCATGTACAGGCAGGGCCTGTTTCTCACAGAGAAACAGTACAATAACTGCGACTACTTCTTTGTTTTTTTTGGTCTATTTCCTGGACAGACATTCAATCTTATGCTATTCTTAGTCTGGAGATGTAACACCACGCTTGCACCTGGATTTGCATCGTGCCACCAGCCACACAACAAAACAAAAAAGCCGCATTAAGGTGACATCTTCCAAATCAGAACAACCTCCCTCCTCCCAGCTCCCCTTCATAAAACAAGCCTCAAGGGAACAAATACTAAGTGAAAGCATGTAGGTAAGCGAGACAAACCGCGCGGGAGAGATGTGGCCATTGTGAGTGTTTATTGGACGCCATCTTCTTGTGATGTGACAGGGGGTCCAAGCCTCATCTCTACACCGTGCATCTCGGCGCTCTCAGCAGGAGGCTCGCGCTCCCCTTCTCCCCGGCGCCACTGCCAGCCGTCTCTGCCGAGGTGGTGTGCTAATAATTTAAACAGCCCAATCAAAGGCAATGTGATGTTTCACACAAGGGAGAAAAAAGGAAGGGAGGAAAGTGATTATTAGTGTTTGGGAGAGGCAGCCAGAGTGATTGAGCTGAAGGGGGACTTTGATTCTGGGGCCTCTCCTTGTTTTTCAGAATGGCATTGGGTTTAGCCGCCAGGCTTCAGGAAATCTGGTGAGCTGTCAGCGTATGACGGTTAACTTTTCTTTTTTTTTTTTAACACACTCAAAGCCACACACAAAGAGATTCACTCTCAACAGTTTATTGTAGTAAGCCAATACCAAGTCCATCCTTCAGAGGGGAAGAAATTAGGTTTTGTCTTTTAGGATTTTGTGTTCAAATTTTATTTATTTTTATTTTTTTATTGTTATTGTTTTTTTATTTTGCTTGAGAGGGAAAAGTAGAATTTTTGGGAACAGTTTGAAAGAAAGAAGTCACTTTGAAAATCACTTCTAAGGAGTAGTTAAAATAGTTAATGTTCAGTTTGGTGTGTTGTTAGGCTACATTCAAATCACTATCGACTATCTGCAATGAAAACATGCGCGCACACTCTCCGCCACACACACACACAGCAGCAGCAGCAGCAGCAGAGTAGAGATGAATCACCTTGGCTTGTCAAGAGGTTGGTTAATAGACACATTTGATGTCACGCAAAGCCCAATGGTGTTGAAAGGGTTTTGTTAGTGTGTTGATATCACCTCCTGTGCATAAAGCTCCACTTAAAACAATAAATAGAAATGAGCGCATCCAAAGCCCCTGCAGTTTAAACTATATCCCTTTGATATGGGATACCTATTACTGTTGGCTTTATCTAATGGATTGGATTCCCACACCTCATCCCTCCGGTGTTTCAAAGCACTGAAACCTTCAAATGTAATGTGTTATCAGCGCATTAGCTGCTCTGGAGCCACTATCAATGGCTAATTTTTCTGCAGGGGACAATGTAACACAGTTGGAAAAAAAGGGGAGCGACCTTTGAACTCTGCAGACGGTGCACAGAGGGTTCACGCCGTTCGTTTTTTTTCTGTTTGTCCGACTTGTGTGATACAGAATATTTCTTGTTACCGATTGGAAACTCACTCGCTTACTTAATTAGTCTGTCATTTAATAATGATTTGTACATTTTATTGCTTGTATTCCTTCCTAAAACAAACCATTCCTCCATCACTTGTAGGCTGTTTTTACTGTTGAACAAACATGAACATTTTGTCTAGTTTTTCACAAAACTATGACCATACCTGCAGGATACTGATCACCTGAACACAGCTGGATCAATATGTCAAGCGAAAAAACAGCTCCCATAACAGCAGTTTGACACACATAAACACATCAGACATGTTAAGATTTCGGGTGTTGTTGCTGGTTGCTCTCTTCATATATTTGGTCTGTCTGTTGGGCGAGATAGGGGTTCAAAATAAGCCTCAGCGTGGTCAGATTGTAACTAAATCTTGCTATATCGAAATCAAAGATCAAATGATCCAAACACAACTGATAATATATCACAAAAACTTTTGAGCAGCCCGTTTTTTGGATGACGGCAGCTTTAAGAATGCACATCTGCAGTGTCTGCGTCTCCCTAAAGACAACTTCCAGCAACTTCTACGGGAAGGAATCCGGATAAACTGAGCAGCAGTGGCTGTGTTTACGACCGGTCGGTCCCCTCTCCTTCATCAGCTGTGATTGGTTAGAGTGACATGTTGGCTTACCTGCAAGCTGCAGTTAGCCTAACTGCGTGGTTTTACTGTCCTGGGATTTGACTCCCTTAATTGTTTGCTCTGCTTTTGTTGATTCAGTCTGATTCTCCGCTGCGATGAGGTGAGCTAATTGATGTGTGGCAGCAGGGTTTTGCTGTATAACAAAACAAAACAATATTTGTTGTCACGTCCTAATTTAGTTCTTGCTAATTTTACGCTGCTATTTCAAATCAATTTGCGTCAAGACTGCGAGGGAATTACTTACCAAGAGCTGCATTATTTCAATTTTAAATGGGGTTTTAATTAAGGAAAACACTGATAATAGTGTTTTGAAATGTGAGTTAAGAGCCTGTTCTTACTCTGCTACTTATATGCTTGGCAGGATCGAGGCATAGGCGTTGTAGGCACATGCTTAGGGCTTGTTGCCACTAGGGGGCCTGGGCGGAGGAGAAAAGAATTGACTACTTTAGATGATGTTTAACATCCGTTTACAAACATATTCAACATTTAAATATTTATAGAAATCCAAAAATCTAAAATAATCTCTGCTCTAAAACTTTATTTTGGTGTTTATATATTTATTTTTCATTTTTTAACATACACAACATTAGCTATTCTTTTCTTATATGACTCCAAATTGCGTTTGAATACCAGAATACAAATAGATAAGCTAAAATATATACCTAACAAAACTAATGAGTGCAATAATAGTCACGTGGCATTGTTGTAATTTTGTTTGTTTATTGAATATCAAAATGTGTGTATAAGGGGGCCCCCAAAAATACTGTGTGCCACGAGTGATCCGTCCATTTAATCCGGCCCTGCTTATGTGTACAAAAACATCTGTCCGTCTGTTGTATGAAGAATTACATTATGTGATGCCTGTAACCAAGCAACAGTATTACCAAAATCTCACTAAAACAACAAAAATGTTAAAACATGATCAAACATTTCCATAGATAAATGTGCAAGCAGCTTCCCTTTTTATGGCAAATGTTTATTCTATTTGTTTAATTTGTTATAATTTTGCAGTTTTTGCAGAACATTATAGAGAAATGTGAACTCTTCATCTGTTGTCTCACACAAGATCATATTCAGAGACGGCCTTATCTAGTAAGCATGTTGACCGGACTTATTAACCCAGACTCCAGCTGTTTACATATTGGGCCAATTTAAACAGTGGCAGCTGTTAATGACCAGCTAACTCCATGTCATCTGCTGGCCACAAAAGCGTTCAAGCACACAGCGCACAGATTAAATTGTCCACCACCTGTAATTTTCCCTAGAGGGAGGCAGATGTTTCGTATGCTGTCTGGTTTTGTAGCGGCGCACCACAGATATGTTTTGTTGAGGTAGCAGAGGAGTTCTCTGTTGGATTCTTTATGTCTCACAGAGTACAGCTCTCTCTCCACCTCTCCTGACTTCTATATTTCCCTCGCTGTCCCGCTTTTCTAAAATAGCGGTGGTGGAAAAAAGGCCCTTCACGCTCCAAGTTTAGCACCGCTCGGTACTTTTGGTTAGCCTCCCCGGCCCACTGAATCACTTTGAAATGCTCCAATTATAATAAAGGGCTAATTGTTAGTTTGCGCAACAATTTCTCCGTATCCCCTTCAGAAAAATCCTCTTTTTCACGTCTATAGGTCTGTCACGGCCAAAATTACACGTCGTGCGTCTGGATGTATGCGCTACGTATGTTTATCCTCTCGCTGGAGTTGTCATTAGGAAGTATGCAGTGCATGTGAGGTCTTGCATGATAACAGGGTTAGTTGTCTTGCTGTGTGCGTTGGTGCACTCTATATAGAACATGCCTGCGTGCACCCTTCTGTGATTGTGCTTGCTGCACCAAAGCAAGCAGACATCTCCAGCAGCAGCCACCAAACAGCTCCTGAAGGGGCGGTCAGGCAGCAGCTGTTTGTTTATTTAGATCTAACTTGTAATTACGTCTGCGACAGACTGCACCACGTAGAAAAGACATATTTGGCTCCGCTCGCCAGCCAATCGTCAAAGGGCGCTCGCTGTCCCTCTTGATTACAGTCGTGCACTGTAGCCGTGCCATCCCGGCGGCTCCGCGAGAAGTGAGTCACCGGGATCTCATTTAAGAAGCGATCGTAAGTGACTCAACTGTTCTGGATGTGTCGGTGTGAGCAAATATCTCACACGACAGAAGAAGAACACTTTTATTCCTTACCATTAAATGTTTGTGCCTCAGAAAGTGGAGGGCTATAACCAAGCAAACAGGAGTAAGTGTGTTTGTAGGCTGTTGTTGTGCTTTTTGCTCTCAAAATGGCAGAAGAGTCCACCAACACCACAATACTTTGTCCAGGTCGAGGAGGTTTTTCTGCTTGTGATACAAACTGTATGTAAATGTCCTTCTACCGGCACCGATTCTCGCTGCGTTCCCTCATTCGGCATTCATAAGCAGTTGTGACGACCTCATCAGTTTGATGGAGCTGACTCCAAGACGGAGAAGACAAAACCACAGACCTCAAAATGAGGTGAGCAGGAAGACAGAGACTCCACTTCACAGGAGGCGCGCAAACCGAACCAAATTCTCCCCCCTCTCTCTCCCTCTCTACCTCGTCTCTCTCTTTTCTTCCCTCCTCTTTCTTCACTCGCTAGTTTAAAGTTGTCCTGGCTTTTATTTTGAGAAATATTAATTTGGTAGAAGAGTGGTGTCGTATGTGAAACACAACACAAAGGAAGAAAAAAGAGAGAGGGAGAGTGAGAAAAAGGGGGAAAGAGGGGAGGGGAAAAAAGAGGCGCAATGCGTGCACATTTCTCTCGCTTGACGTTTTGCTGAAGTTTGTACGCCACTTGAGCCCGCCGTTTCCCTCGCTAATGATACCAGCGGAGCCTCTCTGGGGAATGGCGTCCGTCGTGCGCCTGGCTTTCACATTTCCAGCACCAGGTATTTTGGGATACGCAAGCGGGGACTGTGAGGCACATCATTCCAAGAGCTCATGTGGCTCTTTCTCTCTCTCTCTCTCTCTTGCTTCCTCTCTCCTCTCCAATCGGCTTCACTCCTCTCCTCTTTCTTGTTGTTGTTGTACTTCTGCATACGCAGACATTCTCCGTCTCACTCTAGTTCTCCCCCTTTTCTTTCTTCCTACCTCCCTTCCTCTTTCTCTCTTACTTTTTGATTTGGTAAGGATGATTTCAAGTGTGGAGAGGAAAAAAAATGTGTGCGCAGGAGAGGGAAAAAATCTTTTTATTAACTTATTCATTGTATGTGAAATCAAGAGGTTTTTTCCTTTCTCCCCTCCGCTCCCTCTCCCCCCTTTCCTCTTGGTTAAGGCAAATGAATGTTTAAAGAGGTAATTTACTGGGCCCTGGCAGGATCCACATTGTGTATTACACAAACAGGCAGCAACAAAAGGAAATTCTAATCTAGACAGTAACACGACGGCACAGAGGATCCTCAGCGGGGGGTCCAGATGAATTATACAACAATCTGTGTTCTCCCTCGTTTAATTTAAAGGTCTGTTTTCAAGGCTATCGCCAGCTCCCACTTCAGAGGAGAGACTTGGCCCGCTGAGGTCAAGCCCATATTGACAAATATCAAGAGGCAAGAAAGGAGCGCCCAAAACGCAGATATGAATAAGTAAAGGCAAACAGATAAGCAAACATAAAGCAATAAGGGAGAGGGGAGGCAGACAGACAGACAGGCGTACACACAACATCTCATTGGCCGTGAAAAACACGGGGGCCCAGACAAGGTTTTCCAAGGAACTGAAAGAAACATGAAAACTAAGCATGCGAAGGCACTTCTTTTTTAAATGGGAAATAATCGTTCGTTTGATGGCGCCGCCTGCCTGTCAAGGTCTCTTAGTTTCCACGCAGATTTACAGGAAACAAGGTGTCATCGCTGACAGTCTGCGGGGCCTGTTGGACCTTGCCCCTGAGGTTTTGTTAGCAGAGGTGGAAAAAACAGCTCGCATGCATAAATTTATCCGCGATTGCGCTTCCAGAAATGGTCCGAGGCATTTCATGAATTTTAGTTGTGTTACATAATAGCTATGTGATTGTGCCAGGTACCTCAT
The DNA here is from genome assembly GCF_965226575.1 of Pagrus pagrus. NCBI lineage: Eukaryota > Metazoa > Chordata > Actinopteri > Spariformes > Sparidae > Pagrus > Pagrus pagrus. The sequence goes on along the minus strand of NC_140208.1, from coordinate 10,867,501 downwards.
GGTGCCTTTATTTTTAACTTCCACTGATGTATTTTCAAATAACTCTGAATGATGTCTTTGAACTGAAATATTCTTAGAAGAACAGCCCCCCTGTTGGACATATTTTTCCTCACTCTTTCTCCTTTTCAACCTCCTCTCCAGTTTTAGAGAAGAGCGTCAGGTGGTGACAGAATTGCCCAGCCACCCCGAGTCACCTCTTGTCGCCAATGATTTTCTTCATAGTTCACGGGAGCCACTCACTGCAGCCTCCCCCCCCAGCTCCCCCCTCCTTCTCAGTCCATCATATCTCGGACAATCAACAGGTCACAGCCCCCTAACCCCTCCCTGTTGCTCACCACCAGCCTGCTTCTGACAGGATGAGTTTGACCTCTGACCCCTTGTGCAGACAGCTCAATCAGCTTCTTATGGCACCAGTCATAGCAGAGAAAGGGAGAGCATAGCCACACATGGCTCTGGGGGGAAAGCTTCCTTTCTCATCGTAACCCTTCCTAGCTGCTGTGCTAGGTTTTAATTTATAGAATGACACGGCAAATCACTTTGGGCATTTACACTGTGCTCATATATTACTCACTCCCTTTCGTTTCTTGAATCATAATCAGTGTTATTTAAGAATCTGAAGCTTCTGTGGCTTTTATTTTGTTTGCACGTACCTCGAAAGTCATAACCCCATGCTGAGGAAGGAGATTTGATTGAGGAGGTATTTAAAAAAAAAAACAGAAAAACGGAGAACTCTCATGCAAATTTGGCCCCTCGTTCACAGCAGAACTGCGAGTGATGTTTGCTCCCCTAAGTCCTCTGAGCTCCACCGCTGATTTAACCTCCAGGGATGAGCAGCCAGTGATCACAACGCTCAGAGGAAGTTAGCGGCCTCCGCTCTCCAGAGGCCAGCACTTCCTCTTGATTTCGCCTGTTCTGTCGAGAAAGAAAAGGAAGGTAAAGATAAAAAAAACACCCCTGCTATGCTGTGTGTGTGGGCTTCACACAACTGTAAAACTGCGTCATCAGCACAAAGATGAAACTCTGAGTGTGTGTGCGTGCCTGTGTGCGAGTGCGTGTGTGTGCGTGTGTGTATTTTAGACAAGGTGCCTGCCCTGGAGCTAGATAATGTGAACAGAAGCAGATGGGGAAACTTAAACGCACACCCACTAGGGTATAGCAGAGCTGGCACAAAGTAAGAAGAGGTCTTAGAACATCTCCCAGCCCTAGTGGATGCCAGCTCTCTCGCTAGCACTGAAAACTGGATGACAAAGAGAGTGAAAAAGAGAGAGCGAGAAAGAGAGTGAGTAAGTGAGAAAGAGAGAGAAAATCTGTTGTATGTGTGTGTGAGTGTGTGTGCGCGCCTGTGTGTGTTTTGTACAGTGCCTCTACTTTTTGTTCTTTTTGCATATTTATTCTTTTATGAAACTGTCGGCCCTCTGTCCTTTTGTTTTGTATCTCATCTGTTGTGCTCCAGCACTGAGCACGTCTGGGTTTATGAAACACCACCCTGGATAGTCCACATGAAATAAAAACCCTGAATTTATATGTTACATGTTCAACTAAAAGGTAACATCTAAAAGGAGTGGATGTAAAAGCGGTGAACTTGGATGGTGATCGTGTCCAAATGTGATGAGTTACATGATAAATATGACTTCAATTAAAACCCAGTATCATCCAGTATACAAAAGAAAGCAATATGTGATACCATTTTAGGTGCTCCACACACTTGGGCCCTTGCTGGATCTGCCTCGTCATTTAAGAAAAACCTTCCATAAAGACCTTATGAGGGATACGTGCGTCATTAAAAGGGCAATATGTGAGAATTTCTGTTGAAAATGTTCAAAAATGAACTAAATCATCAACAGAATGTGAAGAAACGGTAGTTTTGATTTTAGACATTAGACTGAGAATACCTGAATCTGTTATTCTTACAGAAACCTGGCTCAATGCTGAAGGTCCTGATTAAGATTTATTCATTGCTGGGTCTCACTTAAATGTGATAGAATAGTATAGTGGTAAAAAGAAAGGTAGTAAAAAATGGTGTTTCAACTGCACGTCTATTCAACTCCTCCTCATCCCCTAAGAAATCTGATTATGTTACTCTGGTATCTGTGTTTGGGGAGTATTCAACTCACTGTCGTTGACATTTATTGCCCTGCCCTCTGCAGCTAGTAAAACTCTGGAGCAAATTAGGAACTTAACCTTAGCCTAAGTTGACCTTAACCTTAACTGGTTATCCCTATCAGCTGATTGTCAAAGCAACCAGACCAAACTTGACATGCTAAATCTTCATTTATTGATGTCATTCTAAAAAACAAACCCTTTAAAAGGGCAATATGTTGGAATTTAAGTTGGAAATGTTCAAAAGTTAACTAGAAAATATCAAAAGAATGTGAGTAAATAGCAGTTTTGATATTACAATGCTTACGTGTTGTGTTGCTAACCAGCTATCCCCGGCCCATCCTGGTCTAAAGTGCCTGTGCTAGCTACAAAGCCCTGGTCCCTGGGCTCCCAATTCTGTACCACTAGCTGCATGGCTACTTGAGCTACAGTAAGTAGCTAAGGGCAGCTACAGTTTGCAGCAGTTAGGGGTTACTCTGTTGATATGCAGCCTCATATTTGTTTGGACTATGGACCAGCCGATGGACAATCATACATACTGCACCTTTAACACTAGAAGAAAAAAAATGGAATGAATGATAACACTCAAACATTGCAACATGTTCTACTGAAGACTCATTGCTTCATTATTTTTATAATAGTCTGACCCACACTTCTGATAGTCATACTCCTTACTTTTGAGGGAGAACAGATCAAAGCCCTGGTTCTCTCCTCAAATTGCTCTAGCTGTACGTAATAAAAATAAACTTTGGTCTGTTGCAAGAGCTTCTGGCACAAACACTGATTTGCAGAGCTTCAGACAGCAGAGAAACCCCTAACCGCAGTATCACCTTCATAAGAAAATAAAGATATAGGACTATCTATCTCACTGTGAGTTAGCCTCACAGTGGAAATGGAACTGAATACTGGAAATTGGTAAAAATCCTTAAAGAATAAGGCCTCCACACTGCTCCCATCATTAATTAATATTTATTTATTTGTGTGGTGTGACATGTTTGATAACCTATCCCTACACACTGTCAACGGCAACACAAGACTGTCCCCATCCCAGTCACATACTCAGAGATACATACTGTATATATTGCACTGATGAACATAAGAAAGTCTCCTGGAGAAAATAACTTTGTACCTACATATCATTGCTTCTGTTTTTACTGCACCGCTTGTATACATTTTTAATTAACTTTCACTTCAGACAGACCGCTCAGGTTTACTGGCTGTCCAAAGTCCTCAAGACCACAAACCAACTCACAACAACGTGGCTTCCTGGAGAAAAAGTATGTCCTTCAGCCACAGCAGTCGGGCTTTAGACTGCGTCACAGCACAATAACTACTGCAGCTGCTGTTGTGGATGACACTGTTAACCTACTTGATAAAAAGCAACACTGTGCTGAACTCCTTGTAGATCAGTCCAAGGCTTTTGATACTGTTCATGACATGTTATTCAATGAAAGGCTTTATGTTTATTTTAATGTTTCTGCCAACATATGGTACAAACAATTTTTCTCTGATAGAGTTCAAACTGTTGTTGCAGATGTTTTCAAATCATGTCGGTAAATGGTTGACAAAGGTGCCTCTCAAGGATCAATATTAGGCCCACTGCTATTTACAATGTATATAGATATACTGTAATGCTCATTTTATGCTGATGATACCATTTTGTATGTCAAACTACAAGATTCTCCAGATTGCAGTTCTCGATGACCTCAAGACCTCCCTGTTTGATTTAAAGCTTGCTCTATACATATATTACATATATTAAAGGTCATATCGATAACTCAGACATTTTTTTAAAGAAATAATACAAAAATCAAAAAATGATTGTTTTGTTTATGTCTGCGTAAGAATTCTGACAGTTGGCTTCAGCTTCTAACAAAGTTTGTGAGCCAATGTTATAATGCTGCTGGTATCAGGTGGTATCCGTGTTTCGTCAGCATCAAGAGTCTTGATAATTGCCAGTTTGTGGAGAAAGAAAAATGCAACGATAGCACAAAATGCCAATTTCTATATAATGTTGTTTCAAACCATGATGTTTTCTACCACGGTGCAATTAGATATCCCTTGCACTCACCACTGTGAGAGTTCAATGAAAGTGTTTGATGGTCATCTCTAGCCCTGTAGGATGAATTGCCATTCCTGTGCCTTCATTTAAAAGGCCATGCTATCTGTGCTGCAGAGAGATTTAATATCCTGGGTTGAGGTCAGAGCTTCAAAACCACCTTACTACTGGAATGTCCTACAAAAAGACATTCAACTTTAAACCTTTACAAGCTTATATTTCATTTAATGTTGTGTGATTTTGCAAAATAGATCTTGATGTCACTGTCCCTGAATAAATAAAGCTTAACAAACTAACTAACTAACTAACCAACTCTGCCTGCTCATTAATCATGCAAGAAGCACTTGTGCCAGCCCTTAGTCATGCATCACATTTTGCAAACCATCCGAGTCACTTGGGACCAATCCGTTGGGCCCATAAATCAGCTCTGGATCTCCACACAAGCCAGCCGAGGCAGGCCGGGGGTGAAAGGGGGGCCAATGAGTCCTCCCACAATGAGATGCACATGTTGCTGCCTGGTGGGTGGGTGCTGCAGAGGTCAGAGGGGCTGTGTAGGTTAATAATGAGGTGAACTTGATCTTCTCCAGTCCCAGAGAAGACCGGTCGCTCTTTTTCCCCCCACAGAGGGGAGAAGACCATTATCTCAACCATGCATGTAAGAAGAGGAAAGTGATGAGGGAGAGAGTGGGGATTTTTCTGAACTGCTGGATCAGAAAATTGTCGTGAGATCGTAGATAAATTGATTATTAGTAAGAGTAGTAATGTTAGCAAAAGTTGTACTAATAATATTCAGGGGAAGAAGCAGGAGATAGAATAAAAATAAACTCAAAAGAAGAAGAAATAAAACATGAACAGGGTAACCCAGGCTGCCGGTTGTAAGGCTGAGTATCATTTGAAATTCTTCTATCCGAATACCAATTCTGCAGCATTTTTGAGTTTTGGTACTAACACCAAAATTATAGTTATTGTCGATACCGTACATTGCAAGTGGAAAACCAGCATTAAGGTTCAATACCAACAGGTAAAGTATATTCAATCAATGAATTAAAGCAGTAAATTGTATTTTCTGTTGTCGCACTATCACTTAGTGTACCTTGTCCGTACTAGACGCAACATCTTTATATATCATGCACTGAAAGTCAGCGGTGGAAAGTAACTAAGTACATTTACTCATGTACTGAACTTAAGTACAAGTTTGATGTTAAATTAGAATTAGTATTTCTGTTTTAAGCTGCTTTATACTTCTACACCACTACATTTCACATGGGAATTTTAGATGTTTTACCTCATTTATCTGACATCATAAGTAACAAGATACTTTGCAGATTAATATTTTATACAGAAAAAACAATAATGGGCACCTAAAAGTATATATTTTTAAGTTTGAACAACCAAATAGCAATGTTTATAAAGTATGGTAGTTAAAATTAGCCCCACATTGACCTGCTAGAACACAAATAGTAATGTTATTGTAATAATCAGATCATTTAGTATGTGATACAGTTGCATTACAATGAAGGGGGACATTCAGCTGCTTAATAAGTACTTTCACTTTTGATACATTTTTTGCTGTAGATTATCACTGTGAGGTAAATGTTGATTGCACATTATCATGACGAGAGACAACATCGGCATTTGGATCGGTTCTCTGTCAACCTCACTTTTACTTTGCAAATTTGTCTGCCTGGCACAAAATCTCCCGGGAAAATAAAGGCTGACTGGCGACCCAGACATGCTGGCAGCCTGGCACCATTTCTATCAGCTTTGATGACTCCATTAGAGACCAAATTAATGAATAAACTCATATTTTTGTTCTGTGTTATTGGTAGTTGCGATCCAGTAGTGTTTACGAGAGCAGAACAACTAATAATAACACTTAGAAACACTGGCTTCCACATTAAACCCGCTTTTTTAACCACTCCTGAAAATACTGTGGTTCTGTCATTCCTGTCTACTAAAGCTAACCCAGTGAGCACCAACCGGGATTTCAACTTTGATTTCTAGTTGAAAACTTGATGATATGTGGCCTGAACGTCTAAGATCTTGTTTCAATCAGCTAAGATGGGTTAACATCAATGTGTCACAAAACACACATTTTTGCTAAAAAAAAAGAGCATATCGTAATTTTGGAGCGTGACTGAGAGACCGCATTCAAATTTCTCAGTTGACAGCCAGTGTTGCAAATCCCCTGTAAAAATGGCTAATCAACATCTTCATATAATCGGTGAAAAACATTCACTTTTTCACCAGTTGTCATGTGTCTATGGCCGAGCTCAAGCTCCAGGCACAAATCAAATTTAGGCAATTTTCAGTCAGATATTTTACTAAGTGTTTAGTTTGTAAAAATCTATCACGATTCCATTGTAGCTGCTGATCTTTCCGTTGTCTGCAGGGATTTTCAGAGGCATCTCTCTGCCACGATCAGCACGGCTCAGTTATAATCCAGTGGTCAAGGGTGAGTGCTGAAGTGCTCAAAAAGCTCTAAACCACATATCCGGTTTATAATACGTGACATATTGAATGCTCTATTTATAATCAAACACTTCATAACAACTGTATCTTCAAGCAGCCATTTTGGATGGGCTAAATTGTCAGAATAACTGCTTCATGAGATAAGACTGAAAATGTGCTGAGAATCCAACAGGTAATTTCTCATCACTATCTGAGAGGCCCAGGGCAAAACATCCAACGCTGTTGATCCAGTTTATGAAGTGAATGCTTAACATTATAAACTATATGTGGAGAGTGTTTTCTGCCCCTTAAGTGACAGGTAATTCCTCTAAAATGTTTATGATTGAAGCTTAGTAGTTGCTGAAACTAACAGGACTCTGAATGGGCTTTTTTCGTGAGCAGTCAAAAAGCTGCATGTTTAAAAGTGTGTGGAAACGTGCCAGCGGCTAAGTAGCTGTTGATGATAGATAAAAAGTAAGGATTAAATGTAATAAGGAGCTCTTTGGTCAATTTAGCAGGGTCAGTTAGATGATTTTATAGATGATACAGGGTCTGAGATACATTCAAGAGCCAAAGGCCCATTGAGTTCAAAACAACCCAGCAGCTGAATGCTCTGAAGTTACTGATAGCAGGGCAGAAGGAGAGAGGGCAGAAAAGATAAAAAACCTAAAAGTCCTCTGTCTTCTTTTGCGAGCTTTAAATTGTGTGACGACTACAGGGGGAATTAAAATGGATTTTATACTTTTTGAGAATGTTATTCGGGGAAAAAACTTGAAAAGCTGCAGAAAAAAAAAATCCAATGAGCATTTTTTAATTCAAATGTAACAGATTGTAAATCTTACTCATGGATAAAAGATCAGTGAAGCGGTTTGCTGCGCTCGGTTGATGCCACTTAATGCCCTCCAGGTAAGGGCTGGAGATTGCCGATGCCTCTCTGTCATACACACACACTCGCGCACACACACGTACACACACACACATCCCACCCCCTTGTAAGAACGCTCAAGTTTGATTGATGAGGAAATAGATGGCAAATTGCAGTGTCCATCCTGATGGATGACATCATTTGGCCCAATGTGCTGATCACGTATGCCAAACCGGAGCCTCACTCGCCCACACCCCCTCCCTCCGCTCCCCTTTTGCTTACAATTGATCAGTGGGAGTTTTGTACACCAGCCTCCTTTGAATTTAATGCATGAGGAGGGAGAGCAGTTGACGCGGCTCTTTACTGCCCGTCCCGGTCCCTCGGCCCCCCTCCCTCCTCTCCACTCCCCCATCCATCTTTATCTAGAGGGGTCCGAGCCGTGACAGATCCAGTAGCTCTCTGTTTGTTTACCCTCATACGCAGACGATCACTCTGCGTTAAGCGGCCCTTCTGCTTTTAGATGGATTATTGTTTGCACGGGTTCAATTACAGGGGGTATCTAAATGGAGACTTATTGAAGGGGAGACTAAGAAAGATGGGCAGTGATTGTCAGTGCTTGATATTTTCTGTCGCTTCCGTTTGTTCTCATCATCAAACTAGAGCAAACACTGTCGAGCCTTTCATTTCTAGCCACCTTGTTTGCCAGGGAATTTTGTAAAAGCCTGTTTAAACAATGAGTGTCAACATTTGAGGCAGATATTCAAATTGATTTATGAAAGCTCCTTTCCACAAGATGATGAGATAAACTTGAGAAAACGAGAGGAAACCTCTGACTTGGGTGAGAGGGGGTTGTCACATCCGCTGGCACAGGAGAGCTATGCATATTCCTCAATCAAAATTCCTACACGTGTAAACAGTTTTGCCAGGCCGTGTTGTCCCAGAGGCTTATTTTGTGGAAGCCATCCAAGCGCCACCTCATATTCAAATGGGCTGACAGGTGAAGAAGAGTCAGACGGGGAGGAGGAGGAGGCGGGGGTGTGGATGAGGGGGGGGGGCGGAGACGTCTTGATTGATGGGCCAATGGCACACGGTGGCGGCCGAGTTTATGAGCCAGAGCAAATCTGAATATTGAGAACGCGGCCATCGTGTCACACTCGCCATATTAAGAATTATTTGACAATGCATTATGTTGGAGATCTGTCACGCAAAAAAGATGAGCGTGCCCTCCCCTGCGGATGAAATTACAACCTCACTGCGGTGAAGTGAGGAGTGGCTCCCCCGCCCCGCTTTGTGAATCCTCTGTGGACGGCTGTGACACGCGGGCCCATCGACAGGGGCCCTCCTCACTTACTCAGAGTTAGCGGACTGCCAAAATAAATGATAAAAAACATCAGTATGCATGGATTCCACTGTCGTTTAGAGTCTCAGATTTGTACTGTTGACCATAACCTTAGGTTTGCACGGGTTTCCTTCCTCTATAAACATGACTTTTAAAGGGATAGGTCACCCCAAAATCGAACATTTTCCCTCTTAGCTGTAGTGCTATGTATCTATTTAGATTTATTTATTTTTTGGTGTGGGCTGGTGAGTTTTGGAGATATTGCCCGTTGAGATGTCTGCCTTCTCTCAAACATTATTGATCTAGATGGCATTCGGCTTGTGGTGCTCAAAGCGCCAAGAAAAATACGTTTTAAAAACTCAACAGCAATGTCTCTTTCCAGAAATCATAACCCAGATTCCCAGGATAATCCACAGACTTCATGCTGACTTCCTGTTTCCTTTGTGAGGATTTTCAAGTTGAAATTATTTTCCTCCTATTCTATATTCACCAACCATATCACCGCGCAGAAAGAAGTGTCCATCTACTCTACGGACAAGAGGCTCCTATTTGTGAGAGTATGGGGTGTAAATATAATGGCATCCTCCTTGGCAGGGCTGTGACGTTAGCTAGTTTAGTTAGCTTAGCTAGCTAGCCTCTCGTCCTTGACTAGACCTCACAACAAGGTCTGTGGATTATCCTGAGTAAACGGGTCATGATTTATGTTTTTTGACTCAAAACATGTACGGGTAGGAGTTTTAAGAAATGCTCTTTTAATATGTAGACATAAAAATCAATAAAGAAAACTGCAAGGCACACAAAACATCAGGTAGTAAAAAACAAACATTTTGACTCCCTGACACATCAGAGTTTGTTTTGAAGGTCTAACATGACCGTGACATGACAGTAGGCATATTAGGCATATTAATAGTTTAAAGGAGACATACAGTATTATGCTCATTTTCATTTATACATGCTTTAGTGCTCAAAAAGCACATCAGTTTTCTCATACTGTCCAGTGCTGCAGCTCTGTTTTCCCCCTCTGTCTGAAACGCTCTGTTTAAGCTCCTGTCAAAACAGAAAAATTGAAAATGCATAATAGGCGCCCTTTAAAACAGGGTGCCTTGGACTGTTTATGTATTTTTTGGCTCTCTGAGCACCACAAGCGTGTCATTAAGTGCCTTTAAATTACATTATATTTTAGCGAAGGCGGACATCTGTACGGCCAATATCTCCAGAACTTGGAAACTCACACCAAAACAATTTACTGTATATGGATAAATTGCACTACAGGCAAGAGGAAAAATATGTATTTTTGATTTTGGGATGAACTGTCCCTTTGAACTCGAGCTAGGAATGGGCTTGTAGGCCTACATTTGGAGCCAAAAGTGAAATGTAAAAAAGTAAAATCCTGCAATGCTACAAAACGTTACCCCACATGAAAGCAGTAAACTGCTGCTCGAGTCTTGGTGTTCTGTCAGTTCCAGTCGATGTTTTACAGTTCACAGCTTCTCCTTTTACGGTTCCATGGAAATTATTTGGCCTATAAACATGCCACCTCAGGTCCATCCCCAGGCTATTTTACGCTGCGGACGACATGGTGCTAACAAATGGTTTCCACCTGGGCCTACTGGATCGGGATCGTCCGACTTGGCTCTCCGCTGCAGATAATAATAGCTTCCCAAGCAGCACGTGACCATAAAGCGAGCTTCATCTGGTTACAAGAGGCCCTGGCTAGACTGCTGTAATGTGACAAGTGATCTTTTGACTCCTGTGCGCGCAGAGAACGTGTACGTGTGTGTGGATGTCTCAGTGCAAGGTGTCAACCGGTTTTGTATGTGGACATTTTAATGAGAGAAATGAACCCCGAGGCTGTTTCTGTGTTCTTTGTCCACTCGACACACGCATGAAAAAGGAATCTCTCGAGCTTCATCGCACTTTGGCTCGTTTCTTTTTTAGCTTGTTGTGGCGCGTGAACTGAACATGACAATCAAGCGTGCGCTGTAATGACTTCAAGGTGTTTAATCGGATATTCATTTAGATGTGAGCCGTGTTCCTCCAAACGGTGGAGGAAACAAATCATTGGCCCTTTAATAATAATCAATGCCTGATCCCCCACCCACCACCACCACCCCTCTTCTCTCCCCGTGCATCATCTGGTGTGCTGTTTGTGTGTGTATGTGTATATGGTATGGTGTGTGGTGTTTCTAGGTGTACTCTGTGAGCCATGTTTTTTCCTCTGGGGGTCTCTTTGGCTGACCCCCCGACCCCTCTTTCTCTGAGGACAGCCAGCTAAGAACCAAGCAACATATCAAAGAGTGGGGGGGCACAGCCAGGCCACTGGGTTTCTGGCAAAATCATCTCAATAAATAAATATCACAAGACACCGCTGGAGGGGAAAGCTTTGATGTGGGGGGGTTGAGCCCCATTCTCTCTTTTCTCTCTCACTCTTTCTCAACTTTAATACAGGCGCTTCTCCTCTAGTGTCTCCGCTCGCCGCCAAACCCTCACCACTTGCTCTGACAAAATGGCTCATGTGTGCTCCTCTATACACATCTCAGCAGCGCCAAACGTTCAGGGGCTTGTAGTTTTCCTCTCAGAGGAGGTGAGAGTTGGAGAAGCGCAGTTTTGTTATCGATAGATCCGGGGCGCCGGATTGGTTACGAGCAGAGAAAAGCCTTTATTTACTTCCACAATGTCGGCGGAAAACAAGCGCTCACACTTATTTACACAATATTTTCCGATGTCAGTTCGGTTTTTAATTGTTTCCACAAGGTAAGATAAGACAGGATTATTGTGTGGAAGCACCCCGTCAATCACTCTTTCGATTTCTTATAGTAGTCGCTCCACAATGCCGCATGTTGGAGCAAACTGTGAGTAAATGAGACGTAATGGAAAGTATTTCCACAAAGCTTCCTCAAAACAGAATCTTTTCCTCTGTCTCATTTCTCAACAGTCAGTCTTTCTCTAATTATATCAGATTTCATATGAATGTGATCCGCTCTTATATTTAACAAGACAGTCAGGAGTTTTGTCACTGGGGGAATGTTTGCAGCCCTGGAAAAGATAACAGTTGGAGAAAATGTCCTGATGTAAGTGTCCCAAATTTGTTCAAGGGAATTGCAACACTTTTGCGGGCTGTTGCCTCAGTCTGTCACTAGACAGAGATGCTCTTATTTATAGGGTAACCCTCAGGGATGAATCACACTGTCTACTTTATGGAGGAATAAATACACACTGGACAGTACAAGCTATTATGTTTTCCTTTTGCAGAATTGCCTCATTCCTGTGTCTGCAAACACTGAACTTGAGCACAGAGCGTTGAAAATAGCTGACTACTACTGAAACATATCTGGTGCACTTTCAGGCAAAAGATGTGTAATGTCAAGCGCTGTCTGCAGTGAGTGGCCAAAGCTGACAGCAGCATTGTCAGGTATTTTGATCTGATATGAACATACAGCAGTGTAACGAGTGGTCTTAAGGGCTTCTCAGGTGAGAGCACTTTTTTTCTCTCCCTTTTTTCCTCAGGTTGTGTTTGCGTAAGGAAAAAAGAGAGGATATTACACGATGTAGATCACAGCGAGTACTCAAAAAATGTTTTTGTCGGATGATGTTTTTATCCAGTTTGAATTTCCAACTTTAAAGGTGCACTACGTAGTTTTTGGGAAGATGTTTTAATCAGAAGAGAAAGATCTTCGCTTAAACAGACTAAACAAACACACTCTTTGTATTCATTACTGAATAAATAAACTGAGCTTAAAGGACAACACACGTTCATACTGTTACTTTGTTTACATTTTCATGTGATTATCTTATGTTTGATTTTTTCCCACATTTGCCAGTATCGATATTGGAAGAATAATCTTTAGAGCTGCAGCGTTTAATCGATTGATCGATTAGTTGTCAACTATTAAATTAATAGCCAACTATTTTGATAATCGATTAATCAGTTTGAGTCATTTTTCGGAGGGGAAAAGGCAAAACTATCATTCCAGCCTCTTAAATTTGAACATTTTCTATTTTGTTTATTCCTCTATGACTGTAAACTGAATATTTTTTGGTTGTGGACAAAACAAAACATTTTTTCTGACATTTTGATTGAGAAAAAAAATTGACAGATTAATCAACAATGAAAATAATTGGCAGCTGCAGCTCTAGTTTTCTTGTTAAAATCATAAATTTGATTTTAAACACATCAACTACTGTAACCCTTGTTAAAAAAGAAAAGAAAAATCAACCTCAGTTTTCAATCAAACCACATTTCACCTATGACTGAAATAAAATAATCCATTTTAAAACCATCAGGCTGGCTCCATTATGTGACAACTCTCCTGGCACGGTCCTCATCACTGTCTCCTGTCACCGAAAGATTCTTGTCTGACGGAGCAACATGAATAAAAAAACAACATGCTAACACGACAACACGATAAAGGCGTGTGGAGGAGGTGAGAGTGGATTGCCTGGAGGGTGAAATGTAGGCACATTAAGCTCAGAAATTGGTCAATAATGCTTTCCTCTCACTATTGAGAGGCAACTGAGTGGAATGTGGATGTGAGAGTGTGTGTGTGTGCGTGCTCTAATACACTCAGCAGTATGGGGGTTAAACTGTGCGTCTCCGGGGAGCGTGTTATTGACTGTTGACCAGCCCAAATTAATTTTCAACAAGCCTCTTCAGGGGAACAATGGAGATGGATTATGGTTGTAAAGGGCCTCATGTGCGTTACTCCAAGGTCCACTAAGTGGATGACTGGCCTCTTAATATGCTTCCACCTCAGCTGAAATTCAGCGCACTGCTTTTGTTATCACTTGTTGTCTATTAGAGTTTTTGATGTGGTTGTGAGCAACGCACATCCACTTTAGATTTTCAGGTATGTTGACAGAAAAACAGCTTTTGTTATCTCTCGTTCCAACCAAATTCTTTTCCCGATGACGCTGAGTGCAGTCATTATTTCCAAAGTCTCGTCCTCATATGGATTTAAATGTGCCTGTGTAGTTGATGTGCCTCAGCTGAGGAAGTCAAGCAGCTGAGTTAAACAAGAGGCCTCATTGTTAATTTGAGCATCCTGGCTTATTAGTTTGGTTTTGATCTATCGGAGGCGGCTGGGTGTCATCCCATCGCTTGTTTTCCCTCTCCCACTTTGAATGGTACAAGTGACAAAAGGCCTCCCACACACAGTAGCTGGCGCAGTGTGATCACTGCACGCTGAGACACAGGGAGGTGTCAGCACTAATCTCCTTTAAAATGGCTCTCTTGTCTTACATCCGATGCTCACAGCGTATCCTCAACACTGTAATTGTGTCTACTCGATGAGACTTGCCGTCCCACTTTCACACCACTTTTGTTTCATACAGTGAGTGCGCGCCACTGAAGTTATGATACATTGCACTTGACTGAGGAGTTGAAAATCAGTGAGATGTTTTTACCTGCTATTCTGAGCCACATCAGTGTGTCTTGTGCTTTCTAATCTCCCATCACTAAAAGAGGTAATAAGAAGTAATATGCAGTACAAAAACACAATCTGCTCCCATTGTCAGCCCTGGGATGAAACCAACTTGTAAGTTTATACTCAGACAAAGCGATTGAGACTGTTGAATTTCACAAGGGCTTTGGAATACTAATTGACGACTGCCTTCTTCTCCGGGGCCTATATTCAGCAGCTCGTAGGAAAATTGGAGAAGGATTGGAGGTTTTTATTTTAAGGACTGCTCAAGTTTTTCTTTGGCAACTGAAAAAAGGGAGACTGCCGCCACTTTTAATTGATTACAGTGATGTTTAAGATCCAGGTCTGCACACAGTGCATCAGTACATCACTCCCTACATCACTGTTAAGTTGTCACACACTGTTTTAGATCACTTTCTCTCCTCCAATTTAAGGCCAAGTGGTCTCTGTAAAACCATTCTGGGCCTTGGAGGACAGACTACAGCGTGTTTTGATTTTGTGCTTATATTCCCAGGACATCAAATACCGACATTTTGGATTAGTAAAGTGTCCTGAGCACAGCAAAAAAATTAGAAATTATTTACAATATAAATATCATCAGAAAAATAAATACCTCATGAAAGTACAGACACCTAAAAATAAAGTACAGTAATGTAGTATCCCTACTTCATTACTTTCTACCTCTGCTGCACATTGCTAAATTATAATGCTGTTTTGAACATGTTCAACGTCTCATTCAGTCCATTATCTCTTTAATGTGTAGTGCATGTCCACTTTCTTTCCGTATCAGCCTTTCACAAATAACATGTAGGGAGAGTGGAGCAGATCTTCCACATTGACAATGGCCTCTGCGTTATTACACCGAAGAAGTCAGGGTCAGCCCAATAGCATCACCTCTCACGCAGTAAGGGAGGAGGACGTGAGCCACTCCATTAATTCAACATTAACAGAGGACGGAGTTGGAGCAGTATGGCATTTGGAAAAGATGTTACTGAGGAATTTTCTGCTCCTAATCCCCGAGCAGCAAGCACGGTTACTGTGTCTCTGCAGTATTCTGCGTATGAGCAAAGGCCCACAGCTGAGGTAGTTTTTCCCAAGGTCACAGCCAGTGATGATGAGTAGCAGAGCTGACTTGACGCATCTGGACTTCATTATGGGAGGCTGGAACATGCTCTGCTATCATTCCTGCTATCTGCTGCGGGAGATGGAAGACAGCCGCAGAATCTAACTTAGCAGGGGTTGTCTTCCATCTTTGCTCGTGTTCAGGGGGCTCGCCTTCCATCTTCCTCTCATTTCCCCTTTTGTTATTCGAATAACTTCATCTTCATCTCCGCGTTGGCCTCTGAAGTGCTGTGTGTTTATGCAAAACCCATGTTTGGCACACTTGTCGAGACCTGAAGTGAAGATTGAAGTGCTCGTCAGTGCTTTCGCTTCAAGTCTGCCTCACTTGGATGATCCCCCCTCCAACCCCTCCACCTCTTCCTCCCCCCCTCCTTTCACTTTGCTGAGAAAGTTTCTTCTTCCTCTCCCATGCCTCGTTGTTGCCCCGGAAAAGTCAGAGCTAAGTCAGAGCTCTCCCTGTCTCGCCCCCAGGACAGAGAGCACCTAGCCACATGCCTTGTAGGCTCGCCAGGAGCTCAGCGCCTCTGAACTGACTGATTGCCACTCAGAAAAAACACCCACACTGTTGCCACTCTGCCATTTGCTGTCGTGTGTGCAAACATGGAGCACATCAAAGGAGCATATTCACTTACCCCCTCTCCACAACCTCATCAAGCCTTACACCCCATTCCCAGAATGCCCCCCCCATGAGCTCCCCCCACTACTCCTCCTCCTCCTCCTCCTCCCCCCCTCCTGCCTCTCTCTTTGCCCATTGTACATTTTTGCAGATGAAATCAAACAGACTAATTTTCATTGGTGTGTCAGAAGCGGTGCACCGGACTGTGTGGCTAAGAGGAAAAATCAATGCAGCCCTAAGTGGGAGATCAAACTCAATATGTAGGTTCGGATTGAGCCGTAGTGTCTTCATTAATATCTATCATTCGTATCAAGAAACAACAAGGATCCATTATTGATATCTGGCAGCTAAAGTTGCATCACCTTGAGAGTTCCGAAGGTGAAAAACAACATCGCACAACTGGGTGTTTTTTCATTTCTTTATTTATTTCTGTTTCCCTCTAGTGAGATGTCACTTCAAAAACAGCCCGACCAAGGAATGTTATTGTGCTGAAAGAATGTCAGCCAGTTACAATAGGCTGCTTAATGAGGTAGTGTGGCAAACTTTCAGGCAGGCCATAATATGAATTATTTGTCATTGGGCTCTGTGTATGTGTGTATGTGTGTGTCTTTGGAAAGGGCCCAGTGTAAAGCGGGATGAAGGCAGGCCTTGATGGAGAGATGTGGCACTAGCCTGGGGGCTCGCTCCACTGTGAGGGTAGTTAGCTCGCTGCACACCGCCATCATTAGGGACTAGGGCACTTGTGCTGGGAAGGTGACACACGAGCCCACATTCAGACAGCGGCGCGCACACACATAACACCTGTATATATGCTGCACCTCTTCTCTGCGGCTCTCTTTCTCTCTGTTTTGGCCTCACACTTGCTCCCAAGTTATCCGCCACATGAAACACTATTCAGTTGAAATGCAAAATGAGCTTTTGACAGTAAATCACCGGGCTGTAGGGTAACTTTGAAAGTGTGACGAATGAGATGTTTATGGACCTACTGCATGGATTAAACAGTATATCTCTGTCGAGCATTGACAGGGTTGTTAATCAATACCACTGACCTAATGGTGACTTACAGAGGTTTCAGGCTGCTCAGGCTCATTTTCTCTGCATGGCTGATTATAGCTGTGCTGAGAGGTTGATTAAACCTCCATTAACTTATTTTCTGACTACTTGGGAGCAAAGCTGCAAACACAACATTGACTTATTCCAACTTCATAAAGTTACACTTGCAGTGTGTAACTTTTGTCTCCCCCTTCTGGCAGTGAGAGTAATTACACAAGCATGGTTGATTTGCTTACGGGCCCAGACACACCAAACTGACATCAAAGAACTTGAAAGCTGACGGTTGCGTCGTGTCACGTCATTTGTGTCTCGGCCAGAAAAGCTACACTTGAACACACCGCAAAGACGACGGCCGACGGCGCCCGTGTGAGAGCAAATGGCTGCCCTAACCACCAAGTAGCAGTAGTCTGTATTGGTCATTCAGAAGGGAAACTGGGAGACGGCATCACTGCCATTTCATAAATTCCGATAAAGAGCCAGAAGGAACAGAGAATCTGCATTAAGTGGGTGAAAGCATCAATACGGGGACAGGCTCA
The DNA here is from genome assembly GCF_965226575.1 of Pagrus pagrus. Taxonomy (NCBI): domain Eukaryota; kingdom Metazoa; phylum Chordata; class Actinopteri; order Spariformes; family Sparidae; genus Pagrus; species Pagrus pagrus. The sequence continues at coordinate 10,849,940 of NC_140208.1, read as the reverse complement.
AAGGGCTTTCCTTTTCTTTTGCCATCTCTCTCCTTCGGCATGGATTCGCTTTGCTGAAAACCCGATAAGAGTAATTTCTCTCACAGATGATCTCCACCACAGATTCAACAGCCAAGTTTAAAAAATGTTTTCATGTTACATTTAGTCTTGTTCACCGACTTGTTCTTCGCTTTTTGACTCTCTCTGGGAAGTTATAGTGCAAATGAAACGCACTGTTACTTGAGCAGAAGTTCAGATTTTTGGGGGGGTTTGAACATTTTTGGAAGCATTTAGGATAATGTAGGTACACAACTCAATACAATATGTAACAATGGTCTAGTCATTGTAGACTTCAATACAGAAAGTCCCACACTGCAGGTTTAATGACGCACTTGTGAGCAACCATCTGCTTACCTACACATCCAGCAGATACTGAGCAGCATTAACATTCATTTGGATTTGCTAATGGCCAGGTACACAAAAAGGCAATACCGTAAACAAAGTGGGAGGCCCGATAACCAAAACAATGAGCTGAAAGTCGCTAAAAAGCTCTGCAGAGTTAGGTGATGATTATATCTTTTCGCAGAGAGTCATTTTGTCTATGGTTTATAAAAAAAAATATTGATTAGAGCAGCTTTGAGATCATACAGTAGATCACTGATCTCATTCAGGGTTGCAAACCACAGTATGAAAACTGTTTTATTGATTATTCTATTTATTATTATTATTATTATTATTATTATTATTCTATTAAATTACTCCTTAAAAAAATATTGTTGAAGTTCCCTGAAGCTAAGTTGATGTATGTCTTGTTTCATCTGGCTCACAGTTGAAAGTTCAAATTTACAGCAACATAAAACAGACGAGCAGATGCCTTGAGCAGATGTCGCTTAAATAACGCTTGTGAGGCTGCTCTTAAAGCAACTTATTGTCCTGTTGGCTCATGTAGCACAACAGGAGGAATCGATAGATATTCAAATCCGTTTCTTCTCTCGGTTCTGTGTTGCTGCCCAACCGTTGCCACTGTGTGACCTTTGGCTTCATACATCGGATTTTGTAGCAATCAATTTTCAAGAAGGGCCGCAGATTTGTGAGAGAGACTCGAGCTTTAAAAAAAAGGGAAAAGGGCTCTCCATGTTCTGGTCTGAATTGCTGAAATTCGTCTCGGATGGAACAGCCCTGCACTCCCTGTTGCTTATTCCTCTCCTCTCTGTACTTGATCGCTGCTTTCATTGTCCCTCTTTTTAGAATCCATTGTAGTGCGATACACACAATATGGCCTTAATGGATCCAAAATCTTTCTGATTAAAGATGGCCTTGTTACTGGCACACTGCAGGATAGTCCTTTAGGAAAAGCATTGTGCACCAAATTGTACCAAAATTTCCCTTGTGTGGTAGCCCCTATTTATTTCTCAGATAAAAGAAACTCTCTCATATTGTAGGAAAGGAAAAATCTCTCAAAATACCCACCTTTCATGTGCATCATTTTGTTCTTCAAGGTTGGAGGACAATTGTTACTGAATAAAGAGTGGGGTGATTCTTTCAAAAATTAGTTTTGGAGAAGAGCATATTTAATCTGCTAAGTGGCGTGTATTAGAATGGATGAAAATAGGTCTAGACAAGGGGTTTTGAGCATCAAAAGCTAATGACATATGAGAACCAAAAACACACGCAGAATTCTTTTACTTTCCAGGCTTCTGCCATCCAGGAGTTTCTCTTTTTAACTTGTCTACTGTATGAGTTTCATGCATTTTGCTTAAACCTGCAAGTCATTTGTATTTCCCAATAACAGAAAGCATGCAGCAATGGATTACCCTAAAAGACAGAAATGATGTGGAAAAAGCATACAGACATCTCAAATTGAGAACTTTGGGAACACTTTCTATGCAGCCCATGTCTATAATGCATGATAATGCATTATGAACAGGCCATTAATGTGCCTATAGCGCTGGATTATCATAGTTACAAGCACTCAGGGATATTCATGAGTCTTTATTAAAAAAAAGTCAGAGCTCATTATCAAAGTATGAATTATAACATGAGTATAATGTATGTTAGTGCATGTAAAAAAATACATTTTACAGCATTTGTGCATTGACATTTTTTTTTGCTTTAGTTACTTAGCAAACAATGACCACTTATAGTGACTTATAACCAGCTTGTAATGTATTACATCTGTCTATAACACAGGGATCATCATAAGTTATGATTATCACTAAGATTACACAGCGCTATAGGTGCATTAAAGGTGCGATATGTAAGATTTAAATGACATTCGAATGTTTTTAAGGCAAATTTTCTCTAAACTGATGAGAGCCAAAAATGAAGGCATTAACCATGAATCCATTGACCTTTCATTGAAATACTGTAGCACCACAGTCCTCTTTTAAGTTAATGCAGAGACCTTGCTATATGTATATGTCAGATGTTGTACTCATTTTCGACAAAGCGCTTTCTAAAAGCTTGCCAGAAGACCGCTTACCTGCACTCACTCGAACACACCACTGTTTGAGAATACAGCACAAAATCATTTGAAACCCTCAGACTTCACTGTATTGTATTTTTTTTCACCATCACCTCCTTTGTTGCCCTGTTCTCTATCACCCTCTTCACCTGCACTGTAGAGTGCAAACTTGTAATAAGTATTGATGCGACCTCAGAATCCTTTACCTCTGTGTTTTTTTTTCCTACAGTCCCGCGGAAAATCAATTGACTCCAGTTCATCCTTAGACACATGACTTAAATCTTGAGATCATGAGATACGGTCAAGAACAGCGCAGAGAGGGCACTGGCTCCGTATTCCAATTCCCAAACAATTACTCAAGTGCTTTTTGAACCTATGAATTTTATTGGCCACGCAGTGGTCTTCTTTTACGGAGCAGCATATCAAAGTGCATGAGGAATGAATGAAGGTTTGCTCCTCCCTGATGAAGGTCACAGCGGGGCTTCAATTCATCGGAGATGGTTCGAATACATTCTTTTGAACTATCTGTGCAATTCAGGCTTTTTTAATTGTTTTGCTTCAAGAGTGTTATGAGAACTCCTTTCACGAAAAAAAGTGGCTCCAAACTAAAGAGCACCTTCGAAAAACACGTCTATGCAGAGAAACCGAAACAGTGACCCCCTATATTTATTCTTTTAACGCCGTATTAAACCTAATTGGGGTGAAAAGAGGAATGTCATTATGTAGGACAACATCAATCTGTTAATGTGAAGCTCGGTAAAAATGTGTGGCATTTTCATCTTCAGCGAAAGGAGATTGTAGATGTTTATGCTCGACTGCGGCCATTTCTTCAACCTTTCTCTTCTTTTCTGCGACTGTGATCAGGGTCAGTGGTATGCATCTCTTTTTTTAATAACATCGGAAACAATATCTTTTTGTGTTCTGTTTGTTGTAACCTGGGGGACATATTTAATGTTGTGCAATGTTTTCTGATTTGTATGCTTGCCTGCAGCGATGGCCTTCAACATTGTTCCTCCATGCCACGCTGACATCAAAAAATGTCATTTCTTTACTCAGGTATACAATGCCTTTTCTCCTATTTGAAATGTAATAGAACTGTCACGGACGCTCCCATGTTATACATCGCCAGCAGGTTTATAGTTCAAGGATATAGCCCACACAAATGCATTAAGTGTGCATATTGTATACATTCAAAGGGAACAAAGCAGAGTCCCACATTTACTTGATCATAACTGAACCCATCCCCCTGGTTCTTCTTTTCTTGGTATTCACTAGAGGACTACATTACATTACGGCCCTGTTCGTGTACAACATGCACGCTTGTACTTCAGCTACACTCTAATACTTTTTTTGTTGTTTGCTTGGACACTTTGTAGATTTAAGCAAACTTCAAATAAATAAGAAATCAATTCTGCTCTCCGCAGTGTACCGAGTGAATCCATAAAAATGCTGCACTCACTTCTGTGCGTGTACACACAGAGACTGTTTTTCTTCCAAAGCTGTTGCTGATCCACTGAGAACGTCACATAAGTGAAGACCAACCCAAACAACACAGCCGGCTTTGAGTGCAATGTAACGCCTGTGTGCTGTTTCTAATACAGAAAATTTGTAGACAAAATTTCTGACATAACCACCGATAGAACTCCAATGGAGGAACTGAAATGGTGCAACGGCAATAATTCACAGATAAAGACTCATCCAACAATCTCTTCATTGAAAGCGGTTTTGAAGTGCTGGATTGTGCTCCTCAAGTGTCTGAACATTTCAGATACTTGAGGAAATGGACAATGTGAACGCCCCTTTGTCAGCAGGAAGCAGCCTTGTTTAAATCCTCAGCAGCGAGTCGCTGAATCTGCACCCGAGGTGCTGCTCTGAGCTGATCCTGAACTCTGGCCTCCACGTAGATGGAAGCAAGGGAATAGAGAACTTCCCTACAGGGATTAGTCGAGTATCACTTAATTATTAATTTAGTGCTCGAGGTTCATTTGCATGAGACACAGGTATGGCCAATTGTGGTCAGACAATGTAGGCAAAGGGGATTCATCTTATGTAAGGGTAAGAGCTTTGCTGAGGCATTTCCCTCCAGTTTCGAGCACGGCCCCGTAGTCTTCTCTACACATTTATATAATCCTCTTTGTCCTCTTTTTGATACTTGAAAAATTAATAAATGTATTTTTTATCACATTCATATTTGATGTATGCATGAACCTTCAAAATACAGTTGACATGCATGTGCTCAGAGGTGCAATTTGTGTGGCCAGAATTTGAAGGTAGTTCTGAAAACAATGAGGGTAGCGTATCACCAGAGTAACCAACAATTGCCACTCTTAGCTCGCTATCCTTGCCTGTAGCTAGGCACTGTAAGCTAATTAGCTCCTGGTTTAGTTAGCTGTGGAGCCAGTTTCCCTGGATTGGATTGCAGGGAGCCTCACCATGGCTGACGGGTCCCAGCTCAACTGGATTTGGCAGCCTGACGTGAGAGTGAACATGACTGGATCTGGGGCTGAATACAACCTCCAAGACCATCTGAGGTCAGTTTAAAGACAGGGTACACAGTACAGAAGTGATACAGCGGCTCTGACAAAGACTGTGACTTTGTGGACGACAAGACACGACAGGTGGGGATGGGAGAGGCGTGCAGCGGGAGAGAAGCCAGAAGCGACTCTGTGAAGTTTGGACTTCGATCAAACCAGAGGTGATTGTGAGAGACAAATAAGAGTATTTAATTTCTTCATTTATTACGTTAACACTAACAGTGACTGTGGGAGTATCGAACTATCACCTCTCTATTACAAAAGGACTGGCTGGGGCTAGCTGGTTAGCACGCTAACTTCAGTAGACATCTCTGCAACACAATACAACACTGTTGTTTCTTCACACTGTCTTTGATAATGGTATTTTGTTATGTTTACAACAAAAATTCTGGCCATATCTTACAAATCTCTGTACGTCTTGATGAAAAGCCAGGCTGTTGAGAAAGCTGGATCGATGGCTTCCTCTGAGATGTGCTCGACTTTCTTGTTGAGTTCTTGTTGATTTCTGGGCACCAGCGTGAACTTGAAGGAGACCAGTACGCAACTATACCTATTGTTCTTCTGATTCGAGCAGCTGAGGCAATTATCTGTGAGAGGCATCTCGACTGGATCACATGAAAGGTTGAGACAAAGGACCAACACAAGGTCGCCACATTCCTGCTTTCTGAGCTACGTCTTGAGGTTCGAACGCAGCTTAGCGATGTCAATACTGAAGCGGCAACCCAACATTTCAGTGAACTTCAAAGACTGATGAAGTAGAATTGTATGTAACACAGATCCACTGAATAGAAATCAACATGGATCTTTTGGGCTGGTGGTGCAAACACCATCTCAATTACCCGAAGTTGGTTGTACTTCCTGGGCCCATTCTGGCCTTTCCAGGTCGCAGCAGCAGCAGCTGAAGGACACGGCTGAAGCTATCCACTGTGGATTTTGTCCTCTTCCTTCACGACAACTCCAAGTAATCCATGATGATTGGATTATGCAAACAGTTCAGTTAACAAGGGTTACAGGTGAGTTCATGAAGATGAATACTTGACCATCATCAGTCAATGGGATTCTCATTTATCAAAAGTCCGGACACAGCATTGTAACTTAGCTGATGAACAGTCCAATGTTCCACAGCTGTTTGCCATAAAGTGTAGGTGAGTATAAAAGCAGTGTTAGTGATCACACCCTGAAAAAGTTTTTTTTTATTATGCTAACAATAAGTAGTCAGTGTAAATTGGATTTGGGGTCATTTCTTTCAGACACATTTCATAAGAACTCTGCTGTTTGTGGCTGATTAATTGTTAAATTATTATTGAGTGTATTTGAAGTGATGCCCTGCATTTAGACTAATAAATGTTATGAAGACTGGTGATAAGTGTGTATGTTTGCAAACACAAAGTAGTGAAAACAATGTCATTTTGGAAAGTGTACTAGTCCCAGGACTGTGTATTAAAACTTCCTGTCTGGATTAATTTTTTGACAATTAGAACTGGAACTAAGATAAACAACTCGTTAATACTGTTGGTGTTTATGTGGGTTACTATGAGTGGCCATTGAATTTAAGGAAACCTAATACAGTATTTCCAATTTTTAATTGCAACTGCATGATTCTCAAAAGCAGCTTCAGGGATGATCATTGACGATTACTCTAAACATTTTCTTTTCAGTAGATACCTTAGTGACTTTGTCATATCATCTGTTATAATTCTCTGTTCTAAACTATAGAGGAGAAATGCAGCTGGATGAGAGCTTCCTGCCAAGTTGCTGTTTAAACATTTTCTTAGGTCGCTGCACCTGCCCGTGAATTTCAGAATAAAAGGAGGACAAAGATGTGCACATACTAAGTTGCTTTTATTAATACAGAACTGCATGCTACAGAGACTGTACAGCATAAACATTTATTCATTACAAAAAAACATGGTTTTGGAACCATTTAAAATAACAGGAAAAAACAAACGAACAAAAAGATAAGAGCATAAAATAGAACAGGAACATCACAGCCGTTAAGGAAACATTCAAACTATTTATCATTAGCATCTTAATAAACCAGAGAAGAAATCGACAGGTTACAGTCGCGTCATGTCAACTACAATGGCACCGAGTGGATGATTCTCTTGTAGCTTTTTTTACAGCCTCTTGCAACATCAACATGCCTATTTTTTCTATCTACCTATATGTAGTAGTGTACTTAAAAGTGGCAGTTTGTGTATTTTTTTGTATTTAATAGTTTTTTTATGAACCTCCTAATATACATAATTTGGCCCTTGTGGGTTTATACAGTATGATGTCCGCCTTTTTATTAAGTTTAAATTTTAATATTTGACAATTTGCTACCAAACACATTTGTTATAGCAACATTTATACTACATACATAGCAATCTATGTAACGTCACAGCAAAGAATGGTATCGAAATAAAAAAAAAAACAAACGACAACAAAACAAAACAAAAAAAAAAAGATCCCTACAGCGTGGTTAGAGGGGCAGAGAAAATTATCACAAAATTTGGCACGGAAAATCTGTACACGAATCTACAGTCTGAGAGATGTGACTGTGCAATAAAAAAGAAGGGCTTTAGACACTTTTCCAACTACTGAAGACACGGTACCAACTGTCTCTTGTTTCAAGTTTTTCTTTTCTTCTTTTTGTAAAATGGCTTATAGACGCATTTCTTGAAATGAAGTTGTGCATACTTCTGTTCATGAGATCTACACAGTACACTGAGTGGAATCCAGGTTTTCAGTGAGGAAAGAAATCAATAACAAAAAGATTTGCCTTTTTAAAACCTCCTTGTAAAAATGGATCATTCATATATAAGTCGCTTACCTTAAGAAAAAATATTTGTACAATGTATTAAGAAAAAAAAAGTCAAAAAGAGACACGTACAAGATACAACAAGCAATCTCTAAAGCAATAAATACTACTGGTCCTAGCGTTGTGACATTTTGAATTTAATAACCCGCAACCCTCCCACCCCGACCTCCCCTCAAGCCCACCCAACTTGCCTGACTCCACCCCAAAGGTAAACAACAAAGAAAAAAGACAACGCAGTGGAAGAATGCATATTTAACACAGTAATCCCCCCCTCCCCATTATTCTGTACATTTAAACAAGAACAAGTAACATCACAATTAAAGTTGTTCCTCAGAGAGGTGTCACCGCTAGCCTCATGCCCCCCTAGAGTTTGAACAGATGTCAAATGATTGGTTCGCAAGCTCGTATTTAATACAAATAAAGAAGGAGAACCAACTCTTTCAAGAAAAGGGCTCGCTGAATAATCTAGCCTACCTTTTTATATCCGTCTTTTAAACATTTTGAAGTTGAACTAAATAATTTTTTCTGTTTGCACTGTTTAACACTACAAAAAAGACAAAAACAAAATTCATAAAAATTTTGGCAGATTCACAAAGCTATACTACAGCTCATTGTATCATTTCTTTATAATAATTAGATTTTTTGATAATGAGGGGTCAAATATTGACCAATGAACTTTTAATAAAACAAAAACTAAAATTTCAAGCCGTATGGCACAGAAACAGAAAGAGAAAAAGAACTGACGGCAAGTGAAATATAGCAGAGGGAGGGCCTAGAAAGGTGTGTGTGTGCAGAGCTAGAAAAGAGGAGAAGAATAGGGTAGACTATTCTATAGACTTGGTCACTAGCGACAGAGGCTGAGGGGCCGTGGATGGGAGGAGTGAGTGGGAATGACACAGCGATGCCGAGGACCGGGCCATTGAGGACACCACAGAGGAGCCCGGCTGCCGCGAGGACGAGACGTCGCCGTGCTCCAGGGCTCCGTTGTGGGAGGAGGCGCCGGGCGTGTTGCTAGCTGCAGCAGAGTTTTCCAGCTGAACCAAAGATGGTGGAGGCCCAGCCAGGAGGTGCGGGTGGTGGAGTGGCTGGTGGGCCGGTTTCATAGTCAGTGAGAGAGGTTGCATTTGTTCAGTCTGAGGTTTGGACTCTTTTGAGGAGGGGGAGGGAACCACTGAGGAGGGGGAGGATGGGGGGGAGTCTAGTAAGCTTCCGTCCGTAGAGGGAGGACTGGCACAGCTGCCTTCACCTTGGATGTAGCGAATGCACTTTTTTTTTCTCCTGAGGGACAAGGCAAGAGAAAGAGAGCATCTTTTAGCATCACGTATTCAAACTGCATCGCTTCTTAGCACTGTTGCTGACTTAAATGCGCCTTAAATGAAGGAAAACCATTACTTTTCATTACTTTTACGTGACCAATCGCATTCTGAAGGCGCATTTAAGTCAACTTGTGCTAAGATGAAAGGTGCTAGAAATGACAGTCAATTTCCAAAGGCTAAACCACCAGACAGGACAGACATGGAGGAAGGATCGCAGGTGAAGCACCTGGACAGGAAGCAGCAGGGAAATGAAAAGCACACACAGATATGATGATGATGATGATGACGATGATGATGAGAGAACAAAACGAAGCAGATTTAGGGTTGAGTAATGGTTGCTCTCTGGATGTAAACTCAAGCCTTTCTTACAGGCAAGAGCTACAGCTGGGGATCAGCCTGTTCTCTCCAGCAACACGAGGTTACTGGACCTGTCTCGCTCCCTCTACCTCGATCTGGCTCTAACTCTCTCATCTCCTGAGGGGACAGAGTTTGGATGCGAGGCGAAAAAGTCAACAAGATCCACACTACCCCGTATCTGCCCCACAGACACGAGTGTGTGTGCGTGAGGGGTCAAGGCATCATGTTTGCATTCCTGCCTGGGGTCGAGACCCTCCCCCCCTGCCTGCCTGCCTGCAGAGTCCCGAGGCCAGGCCCGTTGCGCTCAGTGGAACCCGACGAACGAGCACGGGAGGGGAGGGAGAGGCGGGGGGAGTTAGGAGAGTAGGGGATTGTTGCATTTATCTGGTGACTCTGCTGCGAGTGTTCAGATTTGGTTAAGGGGGAATCTCTGCCCACTTCGTCTTTACCCTGACCCTGACAGTGACCCTTCTCTCAGCTCTCCGTTCTATCACGAGGATGCCCGAAGGCCACGGAGTTTCAGTGTTTAAGACTCGGGGAGGGACATGAAGTAGGTAAAAGGTGTTTGAACGAGAGAGATTGAGCCTTTTGTAACATGTAAGGCTGATCTACTGTTTAATTTAGTCAAATCAAACCCTGTTTCCTGTAACTCTACGTGAACCGAGAGAGCAGATTTCTGAGAATGAAAGGAAGGAGGGGACATCAACAAATCAAGGGCTCACGAAACCTTGATCGCATTCTAGGGTGAAACACAGGCATGCATTTCCACACAACACCGGACAGCGGAGAACACTAGAAAAATCTGTGAAAGAGCGGGGATGAGGCTTTTAAGTGCACTCAGCACTGGGTGGTGCGGGGGTATCGACTGGCCGTAAAAAGCTATCATTTTGCTGCTACATACACATCTTGCTCTCGATAACTGTCTGTCAAAGTGCAACAAATGAGCTAATATCCATTTTTTAACAGACATATCGATTCATAGTATGTGCCCGTGTATGTTATTGATTTCTCCGTCTCGGGGGAAATTACACCAGATGCATCTTTTAGGAAACGGAGCCCAGAGAGAACTTTTAACCTCTCGGCTCCTAAAATGGAAGGAGACTAAATTATGCCGCTTTCCAGTCTCCTGATCCTCATGATCTGCTATTATTGTTTAAGGAATAAATGTTATATTTGATATTGTCTGTGTCAGCTGGGAGGGAGATAAGAGAGCGGAGAGGACTGTGTGGAGGTGGGTGAGCCTGATGTCAGACTTAGGACAATTTTAAGACAAGAAGCATAGATTCTTGTTGGACATTTGAATTGAATCCCTTTAAATGGATTTATGACCTCTTAGGAGTGTGGCAAAACACAAAAATCACACGATTCAATTTGGATCTTCGAGCCGTCCCGTACAGATGATCAAAACAAATGAAAGGCGTAGCGGCGGAAACAATGTGTGGCGATGGTTGAAAGAGTGGGGCGGGGGTGTGGTGCAAGCCAGACACAGAGAAGGGTATTACTTAGCAGAAACAAATACCTACCATGAAAATATTCCCAATTCAAAGACTGCTTGTGTCAGAACAGAAAGACAACAGGTAGGGACTAAGTAAGGGTTATTGAAGAGGAGTTTGGAGGAAGAAGAGGTTGGAGAAGGAGGAGGAGGAGGAGGAGGAGGAAGAGGGCACAGAAAAGAGTGTCACTGAGCAGGCCCTCAGAGAAAGCAGGGCTAAATTTGTAAGCATAACATTGTTATTCAAAAAGGACGCCAATTAGAACAAACATGACAGTTAAGATGGGAGGGAATTATCCACCGCCTGGGGAGAAAATGGATTTCAATGAGTCCGATTGCAAGGAACGTTACTCCAAATTACATTGGGGGAAGCCGTGATCTTGCAGCGAGATACGTTTGTTGAGATAAAATATTTGTTGATCTTATTTAGAAATCCATTTTCTGCCACTGGGCTTGAACCGAGTTCAATGAGGGGAGAAAAAAATTGCTGCGAGGGAATTTACAGCAGGAGGCTCCTCAGTAAAGCGAAGGAGCGAGAAGAAGAGTTTGCCATCTGTTACCACACGGATGGAAACTGTGTTTTTAGAGGGATATAATAATAATAATCAAGGAGAAGAAGCTGCTCATTGTGGATGTCTTCCTCCCATTGGCACTACAGCAGTTATACCTGCATGGTTTGCACCATAAACTCAGCTGGTCAAGCCCGAACAAGGCACGACACTTCTTTGGGGTATTTGCATCTGTTAGCCAAAGAGGTACAAACACACACACAGAGACAAAAAAAAAAAGAAAAGAAAGAAAAATGGACACGTCATTGCACAGACAAAAAACATGTAGCCAGGGCTTAGGTTTAGGCTGGCAACACTGGGATGTCCTCCATATTGTGACCAAACCATCAGGCTCCAGATCCTCCAAGCCCCGACCTGCCAGTTTAGTTTATTGTACTGTACATCCTGCAATGAAACCCCATCAATACATACGCACAAACACCATTCACACAAACACTCTGGCATGTGCTGTTAACACCCTTCTTCCCAAACAGGAGGTAAAAAATCAAAATAGTGGGGGGGAACCTAGAGATAGACCGGCAGGGCGTGGCTGGAGGAAGCTGAGAGGTCACGATAGCCTGGCGGGGACAGACAGAGGGAGGGGAAGAGAAGAGGAAGAGAAAAAAAAGGCAGCAGCGGGGAGAGCGAAGGAGGAAGTCCCAGTGTACAGATAACCCAGCCTTCACCTGGCCCCGGCCGGTGCAAGCACACACCATACACACCTGCACGGGCCACACCAGTTATTCTGTTGATCGAGCCCAAAACGCGCTCGACACTTCTTAGGAGCGCTCAGGTCTGATGCCGCAACAAGGAGGGGGGGGAAGCCAGCAGAGTGGAGGAATAGAACCAAAAACCATAAGGAACAGAAATCAAAAAAGAAGGAGAGAAATAAGGAGAAAAAACAGGTAACAGTGAATCTATGAAGCTTGGCAGTGGCTCATTGTGCAAGAAGAAAACCCCCCAAAAAACCCTTAAAGCCAATCTCAAGTGTGCCTCAAGTGCGTTTCAGACATTAGTGGAACTCAAAATGCATGCAAATTATAACATTAAAGTGGAAACTTTCAGTCGTGTGATCTAAACTCTAGCTGGAGTTAAAGCTGAAGACAGGAAGTGCTTATTGGGTTGGAGCAGATGCAGATTGGATTAATTTACCGCTAGATGTTATCAGTGCACTATGGTTTCAAAAAGACAAGGTCAAGGTGCTAGAACTAGGCAGCAGTAGCAGGCTGCTAAAACAGCACGGTGGTGAGTTAGGCCTAGCCAGGGGAAGCATTAAAAAAGGCTGGAACCCGAAGAGGGAATCTACTCGTTAGACCTGGCATCAAACAGTTGACTGTTTTCCATCAACATTGGCTGCACTGTCGCAGAGAAAGCTGCCAGTCACTTGCTCTATCCAGTAACGGGAAGTAGAGCAGAGTGACAGCAGAATATTGTGGCGTTTGAGTCCAGGTCTCGTCTCATTAGAGGCAGATTTAAAGGGGGAGTGAGCCAAACTCATGCTGGCCTATAGGAAAGGCACAGGCGGCAGCTACTGAAGCATATAGATTAAGGAGGTTTACCCTGACATCACAACCTTCAGAGATAATCTAACTTTATATCATCAGTTCCTGAAGCATACTGCACTATGATAATGCCATAAACGGAAAAATGCTCTTAATAACTAAATAACAACATGAGTGAAAGAAATTAAATGAAATATAATCTAGCTCAAATTAACAATAGCAACATTTTTTTTAAGAAAAGAAAGCAGCAAACAAAGCAAAAAAAAAAGAGAGCATATTTCAAAGTGAATTTAATCTTAAACCTGCCTAACATTGCACATTCATATACATTAATTATTAAAAAAAAGAAGAAAAAATAAACAAGTTAGTAATTTAATACTCAAAATGACATTAGCACCTGTAATCGGAGGGAGTGAAAGGCAAGGGTTTGGAAAATATTCTCTGTGTTCTGAAAAAAAAGAACAGATAGAGAGGCCTTCAAGAAGAAATCCGTCACCAAACGAGCGCAAAATACATGATAACAAGTCGCTCCTCAACAGTTAACGATCAAGAAGAATGTGAATCATGAGAAATGGGGTGAATCATAGAATTAGCAAACCTCCTTAATTTTAAAGATGTGAGTGATTCCTCTGATATAAAAGCATGCACGAGAAGCAAGCAAGGGGCAGCCAAGCAAGCACACGCGCGCACGCAAAAACAAGCACGCACGCACACAGCACTGTAGTGCGGTCTATCTGCAGGGCACAGGCATTATAAAACGGGGGCCACGCACACACACACACACAACACTAGCAAAGTTAATGGCTCTCACAATGCTTCAAGTTCACATTCTCAAAAACATACATATCACAATACCAGAACGCTATGGGGCAAAGTGGGGAGGGAGGGAGGGAGGGGGGGGTGTCAAGAGGGGAGGTGAGAAGGAGTGTGGGGGGTCATGCATATTCAGTTGTTATTAGCTGGGGAAGGCTAGGGGAAAATGGGAAAAGGGGGGTATTACAAGCAACTCTACCATTTAAATATTGCATTGGGTAGCATAACTATACCAAAAAAAAAAAAAAAAAAAAAAGAAGAAGAGAAAAAAGCCAGGCACAATAACACACACACACAAAAGAAACATAACACACACACAAAAAAAACACTAGCTTGACTTTTATCTTGCAACATGTCACATCTGCCTGACACATGATGGGGCTCTTCTAATATGAGAGATAATTGCAGCTCACTTACCATTGCTCTCTGCTTGCTGCTTTTCCCTTTTTCTCTTCTTCCTTTTCCCCTGTTGGTTAGCCGCCAAAAAAATAGAAAGAAAAAAATAGACACAGACAGGAACCTTAGTTATTATATTGCAGAATGCCCAAAACATGAAACAGAGAATAGGACTCATCTTTGTGTTTACTTATTTATTCATTCATTCTTTTCTCTGCCTGTTTTTTTCTTCTTCTGTCTCTGCCCTCCGGTTTGTAACAGCCACTGCAGGCCAGACCACAACTCTCCCTGCTCTCTGTTTTCTGTCTTTTTCTGCTCTTTTCTTCTTTCTCTGTAATCTTTTGTCTTATTTTCCTCCGCTCTGTGAACATCTAGACATCTCTTGACGAGCTTCTGGTTTTTCCAGACAGATTTTCTCTACGGCTGCTCGTGGACGACTCTGGTCAGCTTGATCCCAAAAACTGGACGAAACTGAAGAGAATCTGCGCGCTTATGTGTCAGAACAAAGCGTCTAGGGCGCCAAAAACATCCACCGCGGATTCATATGAACAAGATCACGGTCGGACTTTGTTACAATTATTCCTTCCCTTCATTAGAAGATGGGCTTAGGTCAAGGCAATCTGTCCGGTCTCATCAATACATATCAAAAGGAAAGAGTGAAAGAAAAAGGCAAAAAGAACGAACTCATCCTGGTCATGTCACCTAGTGAAAGAGGGAAAGAACAGGCCGTTACGACTTGTAAACTTAAAAACTTACATAGTTGTCTCGTGCTGACCAGCCCGGGTACAGCTGCATGTGGAGCTGTCGCTCTTTCCTGGCCAGCTCGTAGTACTTGGCCTGCTCCTCCCGCGATAGGGCGTGCCACTGTCAGATGAGAAACAAGACACAAGGAAGAAGACAGAGAAAGATTTTTAACGTGAACACGAAAAATAGAGGTATGCAGGTTCTGAACCGGCGTTAATGTCGGGCTTCCATATAGTAGCATCCATTCATTCCTATGGGAATGATCTACAATGTGTTTGTGGTGCTTCTCCTTACGTTTTTGTTTTCATAGTGGAAGCGAGGCATAAATCTACAAAACTGGGCTATCAGGTCACCATGAAGACTTCTATATCTTCTAACAAGCCTGTGAGTCCCGATGGGGGTCCTCGATTAGCACAACTCTGCTAATCTTCTATCCTACAAGGCATTCACTTTCAATCCCTGGTGTATGTTAGTCCATGTTGAGCATCAAAGTCTGGTCCACTCTGCTAAGTTGGACCATTCCAGTGTTAGGGGATGTGTGATGGGTGTGATGGGTTCGGACTTACCCTTCGCCCCAGGATCTGGTTGATGGCAGCACTTTCCTTCAGTGTGCACTCAGCAACCACCTTGGCCCGCATCTCCTTCATGTAGAGCATGAAGGCGTTCAGAGGTTTCTTTATGTGGACCTGTTTCTTTTTCTCCTCTTCCTTCTTAGCGTCTGACTGTTTCCTGTGGAGGACCAGAGAGCAGAGAGGTCAGCAGAGTCAACCTATGACTAAGAGGTTTCTGAGACTGAGTTTGGGCGAGTGAAAGTTTACTCACGAGCTGTTGAGAGAGCTGATGTCACTGTGGGAGGATTCCTGCTTGACGTTGGGTGTGACGATGGCTGGGTGTGGGATGCCCGTGGTGTGCAAACTGTGGTGAGGGGGCACCATGTGTGGGGGGAACCTGGAGGACAGAAGACTGTGTAAATCGTCAGAATGGACACGGGTGAAATGGGGAGATGGAACACATGTATACACAAGACTAAAGGGGCTGAATTCCATTTCTGTCGATTTCAATGATGCGTATAAAGTAGTTTTTTTCAGTTTCTTCAACAGAAATGGAATTGGCCTTTAGTCACAAGAAAAGACATAAATGCACATACAAAACATTCACATAAAAATGTCCACGGCTGATTCCTGTGTTATTCTTCACAACCAATCAGGACAGATTCCACTCAAAATGAGTTTTTAGGTCAATTGGAGCAGTTTAATTTAATCACAGAATCTATACACAAACTATACACATTTATGACAAGATATCAGTAATACATATTGTGTACCAGTGACAAACTAAGGATAAACTTATTGAAAGGCTGCACACATTTTAACCAAGCATATTTTGATAATTCCTTTATTTAATCACAACCTCATTGCAGCAATTCTCAGTCATAGATTCAATCGAAATGTGTTGGCTTGAGGACTCCGTGCACCTTTCCACTCATAGTCACAGAGGGACTGTTCAGACTCATATTAGCGCTGAGACTTCTAGATCTAGAAGACGAACCCCCCTCACACTCACATTTTGGGGAGGAAATGGTTTCCCGGTGAGTTTTAAGTGACACTGACGATGCCTTTCATCCGCAAAGATGACAAATGCCAATCGCTTAACTTCAACTCATCGCAGTGTTTGAGAAAACCGCATTTTTAGCAGTTACGTTGATATGAAAATGCCTGGTTTTAGAGGGGTAGAGCCTGAATCATTCTCTCTTATCAAAGAATATTGCAAACCAGATTAAAATGCTCTATCAAAGTCTGGTATCACTTCAGGTATTGGGTCTCTATTTGCTTCTCCCCCGACTCGTTTCTGCCAATTCAGCACTGTCAGCAGCACTGACATTTTTATCTTCATCCCTCGACACTTCTATCATCATTTCATCATCTCCAACCGCTCCGCATATCCAGGCCAGAAACCCTTATTTATGAAATCGTTTCACTGGCCCAAAGACGCCGCTGTACTGTACGCGCCAGTGAATGTATGACACTAATTATTTGCGTGAGATTATTTGAACGCGTCTATCTGCATGTGTGTGTTTACACCGCGGCGCCTCGGCTCCACGTGACCACACACGCATTTAAGAGAAGAGAGGAGGATGAAGGAGAAGGAGAAAAAAAAGGAGGAATAATTCTTCTTCTTCTTCTTCTTCTTTTTTTTTTAAAGCAGCTCATTATCCGGCTGTGTCTGGCTGCATGGCTCCGAGCCAGAATATAATGATGAGGATAAACTCGCCAGGAACAACTAGTTTCTGTTGGAGGCCATCTCAGGGGAGTGCCAGTGCGCTCCCCCCCTCAAACTCTTTCCCTCTTTTTCTCCTTTCCCCTCTTCTCCCTTCATCACTGACACATTGGTGTTTGTGCCATGTCATCCGTTGATGGGGAGCTCGGCAGCAGTGGCTGCATATCGCCCATCATTAGGGGCTGCTGCATTTTCTTCGCTCACTCCGTTTCCTCTCTCCCTGTTCACCCTCCCTCCTTCTCTCTCTGTGCACTTGTTAAAATTTCCTCTGTTCCAAGATCTATTTTTTTCTCCTCTTCTTCTTCTTCTTCTTCTCTACTCCTCCTCCCTGTCCCCTCACCACCTCCACGCTCCTTCGCTTCCTCTCTCCCTCCCTCCCTCCCTCCCCCCATCCCATCCCCTCCTCCTGCTGCCACTGCATGGCCCAGGTTATGGTTTAAACATGACGGCCATCCCTTTGAAGCGCGGGGGCATCATCATCATCATCCGGGCTCATCAGCAGCAAGCGGCGCCTTGGACCAATTTAACCAACACAGAGAGAGGGAGACGCAGCGGAGACCCCCACCCGTCCACCCACCCCAACCCCGGGGCTCCTACGTCTCAATCTGAAAAGGTAAGAATGGCTGGCGGTGTTGGGGTGTGTGGGGGGGGTCACTGGCGCAGCAAGCCCAGTGTCAGCCAGTGCCATTTAATTGCCAATGCGAAGCAGTAGCCCCCGTGCCTGTTTAATGTATAATGATCCGGCCGGTGCTCTTCTCCCGTTCCCAAGGAAAAGAGAGGGAGCGGGATGATGGGGGAACATATCAAAGGGCAGGCTTAAGCATAAGGGGCAAAAGGGGCCTTCACATCCTCCCACCTGTCACACATACATCCACACGCACACACACAATACAGGGGACCTGCACTGGCTCCAACCCCATTATCAAAATAATGTCTTTCATTTGCTCCACAGACCGTCTCTACTCTCCTTGGCTCTTTTTCCCCTCCGTCCTGAAAGAATGCATTTTTTAACAGGACCTAGGTGTAAGGTGCTCATCGCAGGACTACTAGCTACCACATCCATTCCCTGCATCCTAATTCAGTACGGGCTATGGCACAGGGGACTGATATTGAAGGCTCCTGCGAAAGAACCGGCTCCCCGACAAGAGTACAAGGCCAGGATGTCTTTTCTCTCCGATTTCCTGCACTCAGCCTGCTCCCTACAAATCGTTTGAGCTATCACAACAGTCTGGTCCATTCTTTGAACAAAAACCAACTGGCTGAAGGCTATGTATGAAAGGCTCCTGCCATTTTGCTGACACAATTAGACTGATTTTTTTTTATTTTTTTTTTATTAGATTTCGTCAACAAATTGATTCTTTTCCTCTACACTGTCAAAGTCAGAATTTAGGGATGCATAAGGAGGGAGTTGGGGGATTTTTTTTTTTTTTTTGGGAAGATGTGTTAAACCCTCCCATTCTCCAGAGAGCTCCCAGAGCCCTCCATCTATTCAGTTATACTAATTTAATTAGGGGCCTCATCACAGGGCATTAGCTCTTCCCCATGGCCAGTCCCCCCCCTGCACCCCAGCCAGTATATTCAATTAACTGCACTGGAAATAAGATGATCACAATGTAGAGGCTGTCATTAAGGGACCAAATTAGCAGTCACTTATAGCCCATGTTGGATGGGTGCTGCTGCCAGATGCCTATGTCTGGACAGACCTTGCCGTCTGACCCTTTGCACCTGAGACTAGGTCGGAAAGGCCTGGGAGGAACAAATCCAGACACCCTTTCTACCGCAATGACTTAAAAGTTCGACACAAGAAAGGAAAAAGAGGGAAACAGTCTGAACGGTCTGGCTTTCCATTATTCTTAGGGCTACGCTCCCCCCTTGCGACTCCTCCCTCCCTGCATCTACATGATCCATCAATGTCACAGAGGTCTAAACACGCCGCCCTCAGGAGCTGCTTTTCCAATCAGGCTGTAATTAAACTAAAGCTTGGCCTCATCCCTAGACTCTAAACCAGCCCAAAGTCCCCTGCTGCAAGGGCGTATAGAGGGAAGGAGGAGGAGGGAAGAGGAGGAGCAGTGGGAGTGGAGTAGGAGGCTGTTTGTTTTTTGCCTTGTTGCTTTTTTGGCTCCTTCAGACCCACAAATCACCGGCTTTTTAGTCACCCTAAATTAATTCTTTACGCTTCCCCACCAATATGGAGGACACATGTCTCTCAAGGGAACATTAAGTAGTTTAACACCAAATGAGAAACACACACACATGCATACAAGATGGCAACAAATACACATACCCCCCATGGGTGCACTAAAGTCCACAGCAGCACTTGAGCTGGACCCTAATGGGCTGGACCAAAGCGCTAGCCAAGTGTCAGGCCCCGGCTTATATCAGCTAGTCCCCCTTCAAAGTGTTGCTGTGTTTGTTTATCTGTCTGGCTGCTCAAACTCGCAGCAAGGACATGCCCCGGCTCATTTCAGATCTGCCTGACATGCAGTGGGGGTAAATGTTCTTCAGGGGCCTCATTAGAAAATGATAAATATAATTAATATTTGAGCATGCTAGCTGGAGCCCCCCACACTGGAGAATTGGCCTTTTGAACACAGAGATGGGGAGTGCGAGCTCTCCTTAAGGGAGAAGTTGCTGCTCACTGTCTCTGCGTGAGAGTGTGCACGCGCGCCCTCGCAGCCAACACAAACACACGAGTGAACGAACGAGTGAGAGCACGTGTGTGTGTGTGTGTGTGTGTGTGTGTGTGTGTGTGTGTTTCGCTCCTAGGGCTCAACTCACCTTGACATGGATGCGTTGACAGTGAGCGCAGTTGGGTAGGGGTGTCTGAAACCCCCTGTTGTGATTGGATAAACAGGTTGACCTTGCCTGCGAAGGGGGAAGAAAAGAAGAAAGGCGAAAAGGTAAAGGAACAGGGTTGATGGAAGAGGAGAAGGTAAAGCCCTCTGTCTCTCTCCTCTCCCCACCGTGGGCCTCTTTATTCTCATTTGATCAGGACAAAAATCTAGGGGATTGCAGAGCGCAGATCAAAGGGAGGAAAACTCTGAACAATTTGAATGCCACAAATCTTGATAGCAATGGCTAATTAAATTTCATAACCCTTCGCTCGGTGTCGACAGAGTGGGGCCCTGTTCCTCCCCAAGCTGGAACTAGGTGTTTTGTTGTGATAATTAAAGACGAAGCGCGGGTCTCTTTAATGGAGCCATCACGCTAATTGAGGTCTACACATTCAAAGACAAACAATAATGAATGTAAATTTATACCAAAATAAAGTGCAGCAAATCAAAGGGCGCCATGGCTGCGCTCGGGGCCTCTCTCGGTATTTAGATCGCGGTGAGAAAACATTAAATTAACAGAGCTTAATTTGTAGCCTTTTGTCATATTAACAAGTGTTGACAAGAGTTACCAAGGGAGAGCCCCCGTGTGGAATTGTGGGTAAAATACGGGCAATCACGGTTCATTGCTCTAATTGGACCATACAGAGACATGCAAAATAGTATTTGCCACAAAGTAGCAAGTTGAGGTTGGCGAGGGCCTGAGGAGGCTGCGACGGGCGGCTGCGCTCCAGCGGCGAGTGTGTCGGAAAGTTAAGGGCTCAAGTTGGGAGATTTAGAGGACTCGCGCAGAGAGAGGAGACAGAGTTGACTTTGTGTACAGAAAGACAAATGTCCTGCTGCACGGCACACATGCATGTATGGTAATATCTGCTTTCATTGTCTTCTCTTTGATATACAGTACATGCTTATTAATCGTTACGGTATGTAGGCGTTGCTAGCCTTTTCACACAACCCATCAGAGAACACAGGAGAAAGAGGGATAAAAAAGGGTTCGCTTACTGTGGTACTAACCATCCTAGCGGATGGGGGATCTGGCCGACAGTGCCAGGTGACAGTGGGTAATAAGGAGATATATCTGGAGGATGTGGAGGCCTTGGAATTCCTGTGGAAGAAAAGAAGGATGACAGGAGCAGAGAGGAGGTGGACAGACAAGATGATGACAGAAAGAGAGAGAGAGAGAGAGAGAGAACCAAATCTTTGTCAGTGTTGAATTCATTCTTTGTTGAACGGGGCAGACATCACAGGAGTGCAGATGGGAGGAAGAGGAGGAGGAAGAGAGCTTGTTGCTCGCATGTACACAGTGCTAAATCACACTTCCTGATCAAAGGCCTTTGAGGCGGCGGCGGCGGCGGCACAATGTGTTGGAAGAGGCAGAGGGGAGAGAGGTGAGGAGAGAACACCAACACGATTCTTGTCACATTTGTCTACTGATTCAGCTCTAATGATACAAAATGACTGAAGTTTAGAAGTTAACAAAACACAACAATATAATTAAAGCCGTCTTTGTGATCAGAGAGCTGCTAATATGGGGATACAGGTTGAGTCAGGCTGATTTATCCTGACATGTTGCTGGATGGATTCTATATGAATAAGCCGATGTTAGAACAGTTGCAGACTGTGAGCTAAAAGTCAGCACAGATTTAACAAGTTCGTTTCAGTTCAAGCTGTTCTCAGAGGAAAACAAGGTCCCCGAACACTGTTTGAGGCTAGAAATGTGGCAGGGCCCGCCACATATAAACAAAGTACAACAGTATGAAACTGTGTCGTCCTTTAAGGTCAGTTTGTTTATTGAGTTTGTTTAGGCTAAAAATTAATCAGTAAATAAAGATCGTTCTCTTCTCATTAAAATGTCTCCCCATTACTACATATCGCACCTTTAAATAACTATACATGAAGTGTTGTCATAAGTGTTTAAAACAGCTAATGACAACGTAAAACGCTCTGTATTTATTGGCTCATCGGTCTCCATTTGTCCCACCGATCCTCAGATTCACGACAAAAACAGCAGCGAGTTTTGTTTGCTATCCCCCGCAGACGAGCAGTGACAAAGATGTCCAATTTAAGGACAGCTCTCGTTGAGGGCAACGCCAAGCAATCACAGCGTCCGCGGCGTTGCCTTTACTTTTCCGTGGCAGCTGACAGGCGGAGAAACTGCATCGACAAGCTGCCCTGAACGAATGCCTTGAAAAGGTCTCGTACACAGCCGGGGTGTAAAAATAACTTTCTCTCTCATGACAAACTTGAAACAGGGAACACTAGACATGTGTAAAAAAGCACAGCGAGGAGGTGTGTGCGTGCTCGGTAGACCAGGAACTTGGGGGACTTTCATTTTTCTTCCACACAGCTGGCTTCGCCTGTGCAGCTGTTGTTGCAGATATTCTGACCCGTGCCAACACGACGAATTAAGAGCCAGCTCAGTCTTCATAGATCAGAACTTGGCCGCTGTTGGTGGTTACACCCAAAGTCTGCAGCTGATCCAGGTTATCCAGGAGGGGGATTCTGTTACTGATGGACAATGTGCCGTCCAGCAGTTTGTGTCCGAGCGGAAAAACTTCTCTTGGAATACAACAAAGGCGAGTTCTATTAAAAAAAAAAAGGGAGAGCCTATTATCCCAACGCCACCCAACGCTGAAGACCTAATATAGCTCATTAATTAATTAAACACTGAGCCCAATTAAGCAGCCCCATTAGGCACTACATTAAACAGCAGCTGGCGCATTATTTCCCCCTTGTAAGGACCATCATAATAAGGGAAAATTATTACCTAAAACATTGACTGAATCCACCAGAGACCACCAGAAAAGCATGAAATTATTCACCGCCCTGGAAATGCATTAACCTGAAAGGACGGGCTGAATGACAGTTAACAAAAATTAAGTGCTGGGTCAAGATGCTCACAGAAATGAATGAAATTGCCAAAAAAATGTATGCTAAATGGTTGTGGGAGAGAGGGATGTGTGGGCAGAGCCTGACTGCTAAATACGGATACTCTAAATCAACAGGCTGTTAAGACGCAACTGCAGTTCTTTAAATCCGAGCGCTCAGATCACATCCTCCGTCTCGAGGATTTATGTAGGGGAAAGACATCATTCCCAAAAGACGGCCTCTGATGTGAGGACCTCCAACCACAGTGGCCGCCTTGTTTCCGAGCCTTGGCAAACAGAGTTGCGGTCGCGAGCAGCCGTGGTCGTTTGCCGAATTCCGTGTTTAACGAGACGTTTATGAGCCACTGTTCAGGTTCAGGTTCTCCAATGTTAGGCCACTTTCCGCTGGGGCCAAACCATGCTAAATTAGCATGCTAGCTAAATCAATGAGTAACAGATGAGGGCGGCAGTTGTCAACAAGAAGCACTTGAGATGACTTTGTCTGACTTTGGCTATCACTATCTCTTTCTGAGATCATTGAATAAGCAATGTATGGGTGGAGCCAATGTTAAATAAGACAGTAGTTTAAACAGTACAGTCTGCTTCACCTGTGCGTGACATTTGAATGGTTTTAATCTTGATCTGTTTTTACAAGAGCGCGTATACAGACAGACAGACGCCATCAAGACAAACACAGTCCTGAATACGTGAACCGTGGTGGTAATAAAACATTTACACACCCATCAGTGCAAAGAGGTGACGTGCCTTATCTAAGGAGAGCTGCTCCTGTGTTTTTCCTCAACTTTTATGTTCACAAGTTTCTTACCTGACACCTTTTAAGACACACTGTAGCGGTGCACGTCGCTAACTGAAACTCTGTTTTGATTCTCAAAGTCAAACAGGAATTCAGTGGAGAAAAACGTACCTGTTTTGGGATCCACGTCTGTCTGTAGGTGAGGTGGGGGGTTCCCCGGTGTGAAGTGCTCATTGCTGTAGGTGATCAGAGGTGTGAGAGGGTGCACATGGTGAGGGTGCTGTACCACTGGAACCTTATTAGACTGTGGGAAAAAGAAAAGAAGAAACGAGACAAAAAGGCCAGGGCATTAATATTTGTGTTAAAGGTTAGAGATTGCACACGCTTGCCACACAATTACTACTCGGTCTGCAGGCTCTCAGAAAGAGCAGCGATCAAATTCTGGGCGCTCTCGAGGCGCCAAACCGCCAAGCCACAGTGAAAATAGTGTGGTTTGTAATTAAAAACACTTCTGCGGTGTCACCCTGGAATTCGGTAACACAATCTAAGAGGCTTGGGGGGTTGCCAGTTCACATTTGGGTCTGATGTGTGATGAGGCACTTTTTAAACCACGGTTGCAGTGAAGTAATCGATCATCTGTAAACCACGAAATCAAGGCAGCGCGTGTAAATCCACAGTCATTAGCAGCTCCAGTCAGCGCTCCGCTCTCGAGCCTCCTCTCGGTCTCCCCTCTTCCTCGCTCCCCTTCCCCTCATCTATTCCCCCAGGGCCCCCGGTTCATGGAGGGGAAGGGGTGTATTGTAATAAAAGGGTTAGGAGAGAGGAGGTGGGGCTGAAAATCCATTTCTGCATTTTTGCCAAATTAGTTTTAGCTATGTAATCTTCTCTTTGTGCTCCTAAGTGGCGCAGGCCCCCTTTTTTCAATTACCCAAAGATTACAGTGGAGCTTTAGGGGTGTGCTGCCGTGGGCCCCTTGCGTTAACCGGAGCTCAGCCCCTCTCATCAGGCCAGGCCGAGGCAGACACTAATACACACACACTAACACACAGTCCCCCCGACCACAAGATAACCAGATTAGAGCTCTGCTGTAGATTAGGCTGGTGGAAGAGGCTGCTCTCGCCTCTTTACCCACACATCCTTATCCTGCCCTCAGCAGTCAAAGAAGCAGCACTAATCAGGCTTATCATAACATGGATGATATGTTCAGGGGGAGAGGAGTGAGACACCAAGCTGCCTGTGTGTGTGTGTGTGTGTGCGTGTGTGTTCAATCTGCTCTCTCATAGGGCCACACACCCTCATTAGCGACTTTAACCCATGCAAGAAAAAAAAGCCTCCACTGTGGCACATTTCCAGCAGACTTTGAAAAACATTAATGGGACTAGATGTTGGCAGGGGGGGGGCATACATGCATAAGATGCTCATTGGCAAAACAAATGCAAAGCGGTGGGCCCAGGGCGAGACAAGTTAATGCTGCAAACTAATCATGTGCCCGGGCTGAAGTTAATAACGGGCCTGATGCACCAACAGTCCATTCAGAGCCCCGGTGCTAAATTTTTACTGGCTAGTTAAAGCTGTCCATCTGTATGGACCGTACAAGCCCGGGCCATCCAGACCTCTATTCTGTAGTGGCAGTGTTGGGGGAGTGGAAAGTGGGGAGGGGAGGGGAGGAGGGGGGTGGGCATTCCCTATTGCCATGGTCCCAATGAAAGATTAATGAACCCCAGCAGAACTCCAGGGAGGCAGAGAGACTCCTGGGACTCATTCACAGCCCTGAGCTGAAAAGGCTATGGAGGAGAGAAGGAAGAGAGAGGGGATGGAGGGGCGACGGGGGGGGGGGGTTGGTATATGTGTGTTTGTGTCGGTGGGTGGAGGGGGCGGTAGGTGGAATGGGATTCGTTAAAGAAGAAACATAAACCTCCTCGTTGCTCCTGATCTGATCTGCACATCTCAGATAGAAGAAGAAGAAAACATGCAGGAAAACACTCGGGATGGGGGGTTATGACAGCTGATGAGTCTGCAGCCGAGCGCTAGAAGATGGCCTCTGTCTTCTTCTCCTCTCTTCTTTCTCTTGCCCCCCCCCCCCACACTCCTCCCCTATCTCTCACCTCCTAACCTCCTCCTTCACGACTCCCCGCTCCTCCCTTGGGTAATGATGTGAAAGAATGTTGTCAATTCTTCATCTCTTGGCACTGAAAAGCTTTAGTGGCCATTTAAATGAGTTCTTTTGTCCAGGGGCCCCGGCCATTGAGAAGACAGTTCAAAATGCCCATCCACTGAGTCCACATTTAGACAGAGGGTGTTAGAGGGTGTGTATGGGACCGGGAGAGAGCTAGAAGCCAGCCGATTTACATCACAGTCACTTGTGGTCTAAGAGTGTGCTCTTTTTTTTTTCTCTGAAAAGCCCAGAGTGAGGCAAATAGCGGTGGGCTGGACCGACTGCGGCCTCTACGGTCAACTACAGAAAGTGGCTGGATGGGAAGCAAGTTCTGCTGCTTTCCAATAAAAGACAAACTGCTAAGTGAATTGTACCTCACTTTCTATCATTTCACGTTCTTTCAGAGGTCTTTCCTTTCAGTTCTATCTGCCGACATGGGTTGAAACTCAAGAAATCCACTGCCATTGCCTAACCTTAACGCTAACCAGCTCAAACTGTTGATCACCCTGTCGGTCAACTGACTTCTTGTGGTCTGACGTCTTCAATCAGCTCACCTGCTCCCTTCCACACGCCACGTGATCACCGCACACCCACTTTGTCTCCCACTGACGTCAAGGCAAGCACCCGGTGGTCCCTGCAGAAAAGGAAGGCCCAGCACCTGCCCCCGTGGTCACCGTGGGACAATGCGAGCCCGGGACTCGTCTGGCAGGCTGCTGGGCGCTTCAGCCGCACAGAGCGGCGAGAAACAAAAGCAAGGCGACGTGGGAGGCTTTACTCTCCCGGCTCCACAAAAAGCCAGGGGAAAAGAAAGAACATTTCCTGCCCCTACACCCCCGCTGACTTGCATCCTCCTTCCCACCACCTCCGTCATTACAACAAACAAAAATACAGCAGAAGACAAACAGAGATGCTGCTCTGTAGTCATGACGATGATTCTCCAGCCTCAAAAATAAAGAAAAAGGGATCTCGCATTCAAAAGACCCTGCAGAAAAATTTAAGAGCACACTCTTGTACAAACATCAATGAGCAGCACATTGACTCTTACCACATCCAGGACACATACGGCGCCTGCTGCTGAGGAGGGCCAGTGCTGTGAAGTGCAGGCAGCTCACTTAAGTACAGCAGACAAACAGAAACAGTAGCTGCCGCCTCTGGTCATGTTGTTGATATCGCCTTGGCTCTATTTATTCTATTCCATCCTAATCTATTCTTTTATTTCCCGCATGCTTGAAGGAAAAGGAGCTCATATGCATTTGCGTTTCGTTTTCTCGCGTCACTGATCAATGGCGCTTCTCTGGTAGCCATTGATGGCTCACAAACGGCCACCGCTTCCAACAATGTGGCTCTGCAACTCACGTCACGAGCTGCATCGCTGCTAAGTCCAGAACACCATCTCGAGTGTAAAATGTTTCCTATACTCGCTGGTGAGAAACGCTGTTCTGCGTGAAAAGAGCCTTTTTCGCAAGTGGACAAATGAATGAGCTGCTTCAAGTCAGACCTCTGGGGAGAGTGAGGGGGGGGGAGTACAGGAGAAGGCAGAGAGGGGGTGAGAAAGTGACAGCAGGACCGAGCGGGACAAAGGGAGGGGAGACTGAGAGGTTGAGGCCGGACAGGAAAAAGCTGTTGGCCTTGCATTTCCGTCTGGTGGCACCTCGCAGGGCCAATTTGAGCCCTAAATGTGAAGGTGGCGACCTTGCGGGCCCAGGGGGTGGCTGGGTTTGGGGGGGGGGCTCGAGCCTCTGTCTCTCTGCTTTATGTCATGATATGATGAGTTGTCACAACAGCTTGCGGGGCGCTAATGAGCTGTAGTGAGAGGCCGGGGCAAGGGGAAGAGAGGCCGGGGAAGAGAGGGAGAGGAGAGAGACGCGGGAATGACAGTGCCGTGATGGATTGGGGTCCTCTCAGGCCTCCAAATTCCAAAGCAAGCAGAAAAAGCTGCCAGAGCGCCCTGAGCCTCTCCCAGAGCGTGCAAGTGGCCCACGTCCAAGGCACATGGAGTGACACCGCACAGAAAACACACAACTGCAACACTGGGGGAAGCTGGGGAAAGTGTCAGAGGAGAGTGTGTGTGTGTGTGTGTGTGTTTGATTTGAGCAAAACAAAAAGTACAAACTGTGCTGCCACCGATCTGACGAATCATCTGGTATCATTCAGTGTCGTCCTGTTAAAATGTGTTTACACACATGATTGCTGTTTTTTCTATGGGAGGTATAGAGTGCCCCCTCCAGGCTAAAGATCTTCATCTCCCTGCAAACCTCATATCAACTGATGTTCACACACACACACACACACACACACACACACACACTAGCCCTGGTAGCACTCAGTCAAATCAATCCACAGATTCAAGCAGACAATCTAAAGGAATACTTAGAGATTAACGGCAATGGAATATGAAATGCTTCGACAAATTAAAGGCTTATCAGAGCCACGATCCTGCAGCATAGCACGCTGATTAAAAAACCCTGCTACGTTTCAGAAATAATATTCCTTGGTTAATCATTAGAGAAAAAAAAAAGAAAAACTCTCCACAATATGAAGAACCTGGGAATTGTGAGGAAGGGGGGGTGTGAGAGGATTTAAAAAGCAGATATGGAGGTGTTGATCAGTTTTCTCTTGCAGAGAAGATGCGTCTCTGAGGGCAAGGGGCTCCCGAGACCACAGTATATTTAAAAGTTAATCTATTCACTTTGCTGCAGTGACATGCCGACTGCTTGATCACAGCGCTGAACAAAAATATTATGTGGGCCAGAGCCTTTGCTCCCCTTCCTCCTGCTCTCTTCGCTAGCACTCAAGTCGTTCGTCACCATTTATTTTCGCTTCCCATCTTTGATAGTCGGCACATCAAATAGAATCGCTAGAAAGGACATGTTCTGATATGTCACAGATAAATAAAACTGCGCACAAATAGCTTAAATATGAAGTGGTATTTGGTAGAACTGTTGTATTCTGTGAAGACAAATCGCCTCTTAAGACGCACGTGTGCGTTAAAGCTTTTTCTTTTCAATGTAAACAGCCTCTTGAGCTCTCGTACCTGAGTTAAAGGGGGCTTCTCTGAGAGGTGATATTGTATCACGGTGTTAAGAGCCAGACTGAATTCTGCCTTTTGAAATGCAATCAGCCCCCTCAGAATTTCAGTTGAAAGCCAGGCAATTAAGAATTTGAATTGGATGGCAACATTGACAAAGGGATATGTTAATCTGTGAGGTTATTGAAATCTTATTTTACATTTCATGGTTAAGACATGAGCTTGATCACATCATTTTTTTTGTCAAGGAAATAATATTCCTCTCGAGAGAAAGTGAAAATGCACTTTTTAAATTAATCTAGACGCGCTGCTTGTGACGTTTATTGCTTAGGCCTCGATTTAAGAAAAAAACAAAATAATTTAAAGTGTGTGACAGTTGCAAAAAGTCTGCTTTAGCATGAATGTATACACACGTAAACACCAAAGTTTTCTACTTTAAACACTTGAAAATTCAGATGACCACGACTCTCTCCACCCAAATACCAACCCCTCCCTTCCCCTCACCAAAACTGCACCACAACAACAACGACAACAACAACAACAACCTGTCAGAATAATGCTAAAAGCCTTCAGTGGTGAGAAAAAGGAAGCACAGACAGTGAAGACGAAGCAGGGGAGCAGTGCGGCGTTACTCACCCAGCTGCTCAGATTGAGGTGCCAGCAGCCCACCTGCTGGAGGAGAGAGAGCCCGGGGCCCAGGACTCCTGCCTTGGCTCCCGTCTCCTCCGGCCCGGCTGAAGCTCCATCCCGCGGGTACATGACCCCCTCTGTCCCACCCCCGCCCCCGTCTCCTCCTCCTCCTCCTCCTCCTTCTTCTTCTTCCACCTGGCCCCCCCAGATCCTCCTTCCCTCACTACGCCGGGGAGAAGCCCTCTCGCTTCTCTTGGCCGCTTCTCTCCTCCACTTCTCCTCCTTCTTTGTCTGTTTCTGCCTTGGCTCCTTCCTCCGCTCAGTGTGTTGCTGGGCATGTGTGGCGTGCGTGTGTGTTTATCGTCCCCCCTCTCTTTGCACTTGGTGCCGCGGCCGGCTGACCATTGTTCCCCCAGGTTTTGACATTAGAGCGTATGTATCTCTTGAGGCGTCTGGGTCTGAGGCCTAGTTTCTCCACGAACACACACACACACACACAGTCACCACAATCCTCCCCACCCACCCACATCCATCCTTAAAAAAATCCCCCCAAAATCCCCCACTCTAACCACAGAAGCTCTCGCTCTCAGCGGCCAGCGGTCCTCTTCTTTTCTCTCAGCGAAAGTTTTGATGCCGGTGACAAGAAGTACAAAAAGTGAGAGCCAGACAGAGAAGGAAAAATTACTGCGAGCAGCTTTTCAGCACGGCAGCAGTCTTCCCACAAGCAATACTCGAGAAAAAAAAAAAAAATATATATATATATATATACTCACAAACACACACACATACACACACGAAAAAAAATCAGTTATTACCCAAATCCCTGCTGTACGTTGGGTCTGTGTATGTGTTTTCTTAGAGTATGTGTGTGTATGTGTGTGGGCTCTGCTGTGCCTCCAGGATGCCCAGAGACGAACTGGCAGCTTGAAAAGCTTTGGCTACAAGGTAAAGCGAGCAAGGCGAGAGATGGAGACAAAGAGGAGGTAGCAGGAGAGGGAGAGAGATAGAAAAGGAAAAGAAAGGAACAAGACACAACAACATCCACAAAGGGAGGGCAGGCTCAGCAAAGTGTGGCCAACAGTCACTTTATCTGTGTGATGCTGACAGTCCCCTCTTCACACACACTTTCCAGGAGGGGGTGAACCGACTGGAGGGAGAGAAAGTCTTCACTCTGACACGGACGTGGCACCTTTCGTCGCACTCCCCCCCCCCCCCCCCCCCCCCCACTTTCTTTTTTTCCTCACTCTCACCCTTTTTTCTAAACAATACCTCAGAGTTCAGAACAATTCTTCTCTTAACTCCCCGCCTCGACTCCATGTCTCCATTCAAGGTTCATGTGAACAAGGCCTCAAGCCCCTCCTCGCCGCCCTCTTCTCCCCATTCTCCTTTTTTTTTTTCTCCCTGCAACTACTTCACCTTCAAATCCATTATTCTCCTGAATGCCGGAGTCAAATGATGAGCTTCACATGGTCACGACTTCTTTCAACGAGCGCGAGAGAAATCCAAGAGATCTGTTGGCCAGCAGTGTGTAAACAGTCAAGGTGCTTTGCAGGGGGGATTCCAGCAAACGTTTGTTTTTCTCTAAATTTTATTTTGAAAAGGTGAACATTTTCCTAAAATTGGCTGCGTTGTTTTTCAAAAAATAAAACGAAATATGTGCCAATATAAATGTACAAAGATGAAAATATATGACATTTTTCCTGGGATGACTGAGAAAAAAGATTTGTTACCAGATTAAACATTTGATACGAGGGAATTTTTATCTGGATGTTTAATAACATGACAGAAAGAAAATAATAAAATACAATTTTATTAATAAAGAAATGTTATATTTCATTACCTTGAAATGATTTATTTTTTTAAAAGAACATTCTGAAATAATTCTGGATCATTTTCATTTTTACATACTACAATTAACTCGACTTGTCAGCCTTTAATTACCTTTTATAACCTCTTACAACCTAAACCTGACTAATGACCACGACAAATTAAATATTTATGGAAAGAATTATTTCCACCTAAGCACAGTAACATTTCATTTATTTTTAATACAGCCTGATGAAGGTTATTGAAGTGGAAGATAATTAAGAAAAAAATCAACTCAGGTGTTTAACCATGTTGGGATTAAATGGAACAAATATACATTTGTTTTCCAGCTGTATTAAGGTTTTTCAATAGTTGGCAACAGATACATCTAGAAGACTTTCTCTTAATACGCTGTTCCTTTTTTCCTCCTTTCCCTCCTGTAGTCGTTGAGCCCCTCTGTCACTGTTAGGACCCTGCTCTTCCCCTGGCCTGCAGCAGGCAGTCCTGAGGCCCTTAAAGCCAAAACAAAGCCCTGGGAATGTCCTTTACACAGCTTGGACAATAGCGCGGGGGGCTCCAGCTTGACAAGTAAAAGAGCCCCGACAAGGCGGTGGCTAATTGCCTGCCCTCCCTCCATTCAGCCGGCCTGCCACGCTCCTGCCATCTCCTTTTGTCCCACGTGCACTTTCTTAAGTAAACTGCCAGTTCGCCAGCGAGTGATGGACAGCTCCCAATCACCCAGCCACAATGGCATCAACGCCACAACACAAGAGGAACGAAGGGGGGAGAGAAAAAAAAACAAAAAACCTCTATCCCACTCCACTGTCTGAGGTGTTCGCACGAGACCCCGAAAGTGTGCGATAAAAGACAAAAAGAGGAAGGACAAAAACTTTCACAAAACAAGCTAACGGAACGGCCTCTGACCTTTACAAACTCGTAACGTTCTCAGATTAATTTGAGCAATACAGGATAAAACAGGAGGGAGAAACCAACAACTTCAAAGTCCTGCTTCTTTTCTTTAAGCATATGCTGCAATTATTACTGTATAATTATGTTATTTGCAAAAATCATATTTCATTAAAAATTATCGATAGTTAAATATTTTAGACGCGAACTCCAAAAAATATTAACCCTGATTTATTAATGTTAACAGAAGCACAGGAGCAGCAGATGAGACACACGATCAAAATGACTGAAATCTACATGTAAATACAACACATAATATTTTAAATTGCCTCAAAGTATTTATCAATGAGATTTAATAAAACTGTCTTTAACGTATAATAAACAATAATCATATTTAGTTTGATGTCTTGGAATAATACACCCCTGTCAGGCTGTCAAGACAAAGCAATCAAACACTGCCTTTCATTATCCAAATTGTCAATCTGTCACTTAGCAACATAAGTGTTATAAATTGCCAAACGGAGCCCAGAAAAATAACCATGAATAAATCCAATCAAAACATAATATTTAAAGCCAAACAAGCAGCAGAAAAATCAAGCAGAGCAGTAATTAAAATGTTGAAAAGTCTTACCATTTAAAAGAGCTGTATTTGGGATGCTGCTCGGTTCCTGGTTAAAACAAGCATGCTGGCACTCGTGGTAGTGCACAGACTCCAAGCAGACTCCCACCACCATGTCAGCCACTAATCCACTGGGGGGCAGCACCTCATCTACGGCAGCCCCCTCGCTAAACGCCCGATGGGTTAAGCCGATAAGAGAGCGGCCGGAGGACCGGGCGAGAGCCAAGGTACGCTGGAGCGACTTAGGACGGCAGCCCGTCAGGTCCCAGAGCGGAGAGGACCGCGAGCGGGTGGCCAGAGCTGCCTGTTCACTCTCAGCCCCCACATGCATTCAAACGCACACTCAGGCTGCGCTGCTCTTCTCCGCGTCTGACCGGGACTCCCTCTTTCCCCCTCGCCCATCTTCATATCCCCCCTAATAAGCTCTTTTGTGTCCATCTCTCTTTCTTTGATAAGTTGAAAGAACAACAAAAAGAGGGAGAGAAAGAGAGAGGCTTTCATTCAGCGGCTTGGCAGACATAAAGGTAGTGGAGTGCCGTCTATAGGAGTTGCCCTAACTTGGCTAAACTCAAGCAGCGGGGTGTCTCTCGTCATGTCATTAATCCCCAAAACTAGCCACGCTCCATTCACCGCTAGTCACACTAAATTAAATGCAAAATCAAAAAACACAAACGCTGGGCAGAAAAAGTGTCGGAGGAAAAAAAAAAAAAGGCTAGAGAAAGCATTCCGATCCAGGGCAAAGGGTGCGTGGTGCTGCAGCCACGCTGCCCCTCAGTCCTGCCCGTCGCTAGCCCCAATTTTTGATGTAAAGAAGCCCCCGGAAAAAAATCAAGCGACACAAAAGACAAAAAACATTTATCACCAAAAGAGCGTGTCTTTGTGGTGCAGCTTTTAGCACCTCCAACTCTCCTGCCTGAACTCTCTTAAGACAACTGAGTGGGGAAAAGGAACCCCAACTCCAAAGTCAAAAACATGCCAGACAACAAGCCAACAACAGCAGTTAAAACAATACCAAAAATACCAATAAATGGATACAAGCCCTGTATGGTTTTCGGGAGAGCTGGCAATAGAAAATTCAACCCCGGCCAACTGGTGGCTTGAAGAGAGGAAGCCCACTCTTAAAGCCGTGATCCGACCATCCACTATACCACCGCTGTGAGCCTTTTAACCACAGCAGAAAAAAATGACTATTGATCTTCAAATAGCGATAATTGAAAAGATCAAAAAGATTAAACAAAAAAATCAAGAATGTGCTGACTTACCATGTTGTGCTCCTTTTTTTGTTGTAGGTTTTTTGTTTAAATAAAAAAAATGTTTGCTCAAAGATGCAGCATTGGAGGTGTCAAATATTTGTAGCCGTCTCTTGATCGTATTACTTCCACAGTCCTGGTTTCCAATGCGTCTGAACTTTTTCCCTTTCTCTTTTATTTTGTTTGTGGTACCTAGCCTTTTTTTCCCCTGCTTAAGACTTTAAAAGCCTTCAGCTCAGCAAAGCAGCACAAATTATCTTGCCACCTTGCTCAGCTCTGATGCTTTGGCCGCTAACTTTGGAAGGCCCTTTACTACTGCATCAAAATTAGCATTGTCAAAGCAGTTAATGAATATTAATATTGTATTTGTCATTGGAGCTGGCCCATTGCTGAACTCCAAGTCATCCATCAGGGACAAGATTAAGCACACAATTATTTCTGACTGACAGGGACCAAATCTGGAAGATTTTTTTTTTCCTCCAACAATTTAAAGAAAAAGACACAGCATCATCTTAAGGTACCTCCCATGAGACGAGACAAGATTAATACACTTTTAATGAAGCAAGATTTCATGGTGCATGAACAGCAGGAACCTCAAGAAAAAAGGAGAGGAATATAGAAATATTTCCACTCTTAATTTTAACCATTTTTTGTAAGGATTGAAATCATAAATTACAAATAATTTTGATGACGGCAGACAAAAAATTTAAATTCAAAGAACATCTACTTCTTTTTTTCTTTTGATGATCGGATTTATTCTCCTTGATTTTCTTTTTACAAGAAGATCTGGATTTTCTTTTATTATATTTTTTTTTTTTTTGCACCTTCGGTGGAACATTAAGAGAAATAAGATGTACAAGCGCTGCACTGTGAACAACGCTGGCGCTAAATTTAACATGAAACAATCATTAAAGCCCCGGACCTCCAGCACTCTCGGCAGAGCCCGGCGGAGCACCGACCGCTGAGGACCACACAGGCAGCCTCCATCAGCACCACCCGCTGCATCCAGGAGCTGTCTCCCTGCTCCCGCTTACCACAGAAACAGCTTCACACTAGGAAACCACGGCTCTGTCAAACACGGCTCTCTGCACAATTTACCAAACTTCCATCAAATATGTCACAATGCACAATTTTTAAACATTTTCTAAATAATTATGTCAGTTCGATTTTTCACACGGACAATATTTCTGGAATGACTGAATAAATATAAATCTCTCTCGTAGCTGAAATATTTGCCTGAACGGAAAGCATTCCTACCTGCACCTGTCTTGAAAAATTAAGCAGATGACAAGCCATCTTCTTCACTCCTCTGTACCAAAAGCATCAGTTTCTCTTGCATGATTTAATAAATCCAACCCTTTTCTCTTTTCCCACATATTGTAAATTCTGAGCGATGGAGTCAAGCTTTAAAAGCAGCATCCATCCTTTCTGCACAATTATCTGATCAGTTTTCTCCGTTCAGTGATTGCGGTCGGAGGAAACGGCCGAATGCGAGATCCTATTCGGGTCAAATTAAGACGTATTTTCTCTCAGCGCCCGATAAAAATAAAAGCATTGAGGGGGTCGCAAGGAAAAATGGCAGATGTGGGGCACTAATGCCAGCAGCACGGTGAATTGGTGTGAGTGCGGGGGTCAAGCTGCGGGCTCACCTTGGAGCGCCGGGCCCCTGCCGACCACCCTGCCGGCTCCCTAATACCATTAGCAACCCTTAGATGAACATACTAAATTGGCCTTTTGTTCTCCAGGTGCCGATCCAGCCTCGCTGGTGTCACCGAACCAAATACAGATGGTGCTGCCTTTTTCTGGAAATGAATAGCGCGCATAAGAAAGCCCTCCGTTCTCCTGATTCTACAAAAGCCGTCGGCATTGATACATTTTTTTTTTCCGTCGGCGCTCCGTTCACATTTAAAACTTTAGATATCACTTTGTGTCATTTAGTTAATTTTGTGAAAATGTTCCCTAAATGTGTATTAATATTTTAATAATTTAATTAAAATCTAGAATTTATATTTACAAAGATCTCTCAATGAGACGTCTACTGACTTAGACTTCAGCAGTACAGAAAGATAAATGTAATAAAATCAAAGGAGCCAAATCAGAAACAAATTAAACATTTTATCACATTAATCTGAGTCTTTTGAAAATAATTTGGGGGCAGAAAAATGTAATTTTTTGTTGCTTAAAATGTCAATAAAATAAAAATAACTCTATTGCAGCTGAGAGGGTTTTAATTCACATGAATAAGTAAAGTCTTTAGACTACAAACACTAAAAATATGGATGTAAAATAAGGGTCTTAAAATTCAAATGGCTACGAAGGCGTGTTATAAATTAAATTCTAATTAAACAAACAATCTTTTAATTGTTGTGACACGAGCACAGACGCTGATTAAGCGCTCACACGAGGCTGTCTATGAAAACAGGCACCGAACACAGAATCCCACGGCGGCTTAATTCGAGTTGAGAGCCTAAAACAGGTCCAATCTAGGTGAGGAGGAGAGAAGGGAAGAGAGAGACGAGAGAGGGGAGCAGAGCAGGCAGCTCTGTGGCCCAGCGTGATCACATCAGCGCTAGTATCAAATTAACTCTCTGACTTTGAAACTTATTGATCTGCTATTAAGACACTAGTGAACTTGATGAAGTGAGTGCTGTAGGTGACTCTGGGACTTCAAAGTCTCGCACCAGCCACATAAAACAAGCCACTTTGATCCCCGCTCTGCTCCTCGGATCTGGAGAGGGGGCTTCAGAGGAACCCCCAATTCTCCTCTCCTCTTTTTCTCCCACTCACCCCGGGCCCGGGCTCCGGCTCTCTCCCTTTCCCTTTTTCCACGTCTGCTGCTGATGCCCCGAGAACCGGCGGAGCGCCGGTGCCACACAATGTTCAATCGCGGCCGCGTTTTTACAGAGCAGTCAGCAAGTTGAGAGCACAGTGGTGTTACAGTGGTGCAGACAGATCTCCTTTCTGATTCTCCAAGAAATAATAAACCAACACACACACACAAGAAAAATGCAATATGATGTCAAAACAACTACTAGAATAAGGCGGCCATCTAAGCGCATTGGCATTAAAATTCAGTGTCGATAAGAAGGGGATTCTTCATGCCAAATACGGCATGTAATAAGGTCGGCGATGAGAGAGACAATGCAGAGTGGGAGATAGCAGCACTATTGTGTGCTGAATACATCCCCCTCTTCGCTTAAGGCAAGTCTTCCCACTACATTAAATACTGTGTGCTGCCAATCACACCTGCCTTTTTTTTTCATTTTGTGCCACTGGGTGGAGGTAGTAGTTAATGTTTTCAACATGCACCGCATCACTGTAATATACTGAAGCAGACACAAATCACAACCGGCCCACAGAACACTTCTCCTCTCTCTGCCAGCTAAAATCATTATGGGACAAATGTAAAATACATACAAAACGAGAAAACAAAAAAAAAAAAAAAATGAACAAGAAATCCATCTTCTCCTCCTGAATTTGCAACAAGGGTGAGAAAGGAAATCTCACGTTCGCCCTCCACTGAGCTGCTAACTTAGCACGACTGAGTAAAATAAATATTAACGGCTAAATTAATCATCGGCAGGACAGTGTTTGCGCTCAGGCTCCAGCGCTCACAGGCGGGGTGTGTGTGTGTGTGTGTGTATGTGTGTGTTTGTGTGTGAGTGTGTCTGCACTTGGAGTGCCGGGGCTAAGCTGCGTCTGTTTAATTAAGAGGGGTAAAACAGATGACAAATGCGAGACAGTTAAACATTTAATGTGTGCTTATCTCCCCCCTCATTTATTTAGTTGGGAGAGATTCAGAGTGGGTGGCGTTTAAGAGTGATGCGCCGGGCGAAAAACGCTGGTGGAATCAGAACGCAGCCCCGCGTGCCGTGACAAGTCAGCGAGCGACACGCAGCCATTTCCTGACAATTGTTTTGACGTTTTGCAACTTAATTCTGTTTGATGAGAAAGAAAGGGATTACGTGATAAATCAAATAAACACAAATACGGATTCTGCAACACAGCTGTTTGTGAGAGCAAAAAAAAATAATAAATAAATGAGTCTCAACGTAAATGACACAGTGTCACTTAATTATGGGTATAGTATTTTTAGCAGCCTCGCCTAAATTGTCAAAATAAACCGTGCAATTAAAAATGCAATCGTATCAAAGGCCTAGTTTCTCCTTCATTTCACCTGACAAAGATTAATTTTTTTTCTGGATGATCCCCATTGTGTATCTGGTGCTGATGCACATTGCCTAGAGTCAATGTCAAATCCCAGCTCCAATAGTCCCGCAAAAAATACAGAACGAACAGCGCCCGCGGCACACACATCCTTTTACTCAACCCGCTTGCAATATCTCACCCAAAGTTATCGCTTCCACTGTGACAATGTTAAAATGAAAAACAAAAAATGTATATATATATATATATATATATATACATATATATGCAGAGAGAGAGAGGGAGAGAGAGAGAGAGAAAGAAAGATGGATGGGTGGCAGGGGTGGAGGGGGGTGGATGGGGAAAAGAGGAGCTGAAGCTAAAAAAGCAAAAAAAAAGAGGGAGAGGGAGAAAAAGAAGAAAAGGAGGAGGAGGAGGTGGAGGAGAAAAAAAGCCCTGTGCCACGAGCATATATAAGAGAAACCTTCACCAATTAGTGGGGAGAAACGGGAGAGGGAGCTGCCGCGGCGTCGGCACTCAAAGAGCCAGGCCTCGCGGCGAAGCTGTCATGTCGGCAGGATTGATCAACAGGCCTGCTATTTCTAATGGCATGTTGTCATGAAGCTGCAGCCATGGGGAGCCACCTGCCTCAGTCCTCGCACAGCACTCCGTGTGTGTGTGTGTGTGTGTGTGTGTGTGTGTGTGTGTGCGTGCGTGTGTTTGTGTGCATGAAAGATGGGGTTGGGGGTACTGCAGCATCCATACCTATTCTGTGCCCATATATCTTTTACTAACAATTTAAAAACAGCCTGGAATCCTCCTCCCACTCTCTGGCAGTCTACCTTGCCTATCCCTGAAGGTGGAAGAAATGTGCCATCCTGGATTGTTCTTTATTCTCACACAGCAGAGCCAAGCTATTGTAAAATCCAACACAATGGAAACAAAATGTATACTGTGTGGAGGGAAAATGTAAATAAAAGCAGAAGGTTTCGGTAGCTCCAGAACAATAATAATAATAATAATAATAATAACAATAATAATAATAGATCAGTACAAATCCGAATATTATTTATTCTTTTTAATCAATTTCACTTTCTTCATTTCCACCGTTCAACAAATTAATTCCTCAATCGCGCTGGAATTAACATGGATTGTTACCTGGATAAAACTATCCCGAGTTATCATCTGAAAGGCATTGCATTTGATTACAGCCCGTTTTCCTTTATACGGAAAAAGCTGTCAAATAATAAGCGGACAATGGCGGCTCGCCCGCAAAATGTCATCGCAGGAAAAGCACAATCAAAAACAAGGAAATTGCTTTACGAGGGAAAAAAAAAACAAAAAACGGTCACGTTCGCCTCATTTCTCAGTCATACGGCGACCAAAAGCTGCTTCGTTTTTCGGCCTCCGCGGCCAAACAAGCCCGGCCTCGCTAACAATAAAAAGTCAAATAAAAGTTACGGAACTTGAGAGTTCAAGGTACCGCGGGCTACTTGGAGTGCGTGTCACGTACAGTTAACCTTTTTATCGGGCATGCCTGTGGTCTCATCAGTCGATGAAATTCTTTGCCCGCGGCGGTGGCTTAGCCGAGGGACACGGACCAATAGAAAAATATTTCATTGTGTTAGCATTTCAAATGGCGAGTGGAGGGTGGAGAGGAGGGCATTTGGAGGGGCGGTGGGGGAAGAAGCTCTAACCGATCGTTGCCAGCGGAATTAATTGCCTATTCTGAGAATAATGTCCCTTATCCGCGATCCTCGGAGGGCCGAACGCTAGCAGAGGCCACTTTTTTTTTTTGTTTGGTGTCTTCAAAAAGAAGAGCGCTTAGGGGTACTGGCCGTATTAGGGGTTTAGCTCAGTCCCCTTTAGGCCGGGAAAAATAATCAGAAGCACTGAACCAGACTCAACTAATCCGTGCCCCAATTAAAAACGCAGAACCCATTACACCTTAATGTGAATCCACAAATAAATACTTTTAAACTAATTATACGTTTATTAACAATTGTAAAAATTCTGACTAATAATTTGATTATTCGATGAAATTCACTTTAAGAGACACAACGTGAGAAGTGAATCGGCTTCGTTTGGCTTTCAGCCAGCGCTCGATAAATGGCTCAAGATGGAGCGACCCCGGTGGTGCTTCTATCCTTTTATTTAAGGGGATTTAAGTTCAGGCTCTGTTACACATTGGCCAAGCATATGCAATGACCCTAACTGATATTGGTGCATCTTTTAGCCACATCTTAATCTAACCTTTTTAAAGCTCTGTGGCTTTTCAGACTCAAAACAGCATTAAGAACGAGCATTGTTCGGAAAGGAGGCGGCCCTGGGAGACGAGGCCACGGAAAAGCCGGGCCCGGGCTGGGGCAGGAGCCCTCTGGAAAAACAGCTGCTTATGCACTCCAATCAGTGGGAAACAAAACCGAAACCCAACTGCTAAGACGGGAGGAGAAAAAACAGTATTTTTTTTGGAAGTGGAGGGGGCATCCCAAATGCTCCATCCCTCCATATCGACCTCTACGGGCCCATTCGTGCTAGGTGTCGATTTCATC
This sequence comes from Pagrus pagrus, assembly GCF_965226575.1. Taxonomy (NCBI): domain Eukaryota; kingdom Metazoa; phylum Chordata; class Actinopteri; order Spariformes; family Sparidae; genus Pagrus; species Pagrus pagrus. The sequence goes on along the minus strand of NC_140208.1, from coordinate 10,809,171 downwards.
CCTCGGCAGATGGACGGGCGAATTCGCAGCAGTCCCCATTACACGCCTCTCCTTCGCTCATTGTGAATTCAGTCAACGAAGTCAATCTTATTAACTTCCGCGCCGGTTCACACATGACATTTTCTTCAATTTTCTAGCCGACATCAAAAACATCAATTAGCAGCTCGAAAATGGGAAGGAGCGAATGACAGAGTCCGATAACGCCGACTTATTTGAAGCCGAGGGTAAATCTATTCTCCAGTTTTGAATGTGTTCATTACAATTGCATTTTCAAAGAAGACCTCCAAATAGCAAAGAAATTAAATTTATCTCCTAGAAATGTCCAGAAATTGTTTTTTTCCCTCTTTCTTTTTTTTTTTTTTTAATCCTGTGTCTATCTCTCAGCCTCAGTGGGTGACACAAAGCATTGTGGCGCTGCATTTTCTTTTTCTCATTAGAACAGATCACAACTCCCACAGAAGTTGAAACCCTATACTGTAAACTCTGGTGTAACCCGTAAAAATCATTTTTTAAAAGCGGTCCGACATTTCTTTAAAGGGAGGCGATAAAGTAGCCCGCCGTTGACCTGCAGTTTTAACAAAAATGCTCGACGATAATAAATGCAGTGTCTATTTTTATCCAACAAGGGGAGCTATTATCAGATAAAAGAAATAAGACGCTTTAAAGAAAAACGTTCAGTCGCTTTTGGCGTTTATCAATCTTGACAATCAATCATCAAAAAAGCATTTATTGTTTAATTAACAGACGTGTTGAATCGTTTCAAAGTCATTATTACATTTTGCTTGTCTTGCAACGATATTGTTCTAATTTTATTCTATTTATCTGTATAAATAAAAGTATATATTTATTGCAAAATATATCATATATATTTAGGGAATTAAACAATTTAAAAACAAATTAAAAAAGTATTTTGCCTTTAGTAATAAACACTGTATTCTGCTTGTATTTACGAATTTACGATGAAAGTGCATTTTTAACAGATTTTCCTTTGCAACCAATTTCAAAATAGTTTTAAATGTATTTTGCTGCAAAGATCAAATGTTATTCTTAAAACACATCAGTCCGAAAAACCCGAATACCATTTTATCCACAGGCTCATTGATCATTTCCTGCTCCTCCACATCACGGCTACATCAAAATGTGAAATACAAACCTACACATTAATGAAGCTCTCTCATGGCTCAACTCTTCTGCCTCCCATCACTGACGAACGTGTAACTCAATAAACCTTGGCCGGTAACCTTTAAGTAAAAGGCTATTTTTTGCCGATATCCAAACATTGTCAGACGGCTTCCTCATGCTTGAGTTACATCTCCGAGGGGGTGAACAAAAGCAACTTTAGTGGCTGTAGAAAGACACTCGTAATGCGGGGAAGGGGGGGGGGTCGCATACGGAGCCGTGCGGATCACGTTCCTCCGGCCCATTGATTTCTGATCTTTTGACATTATTTAGTTGCTTTTTATTTTCTTGCCCGTCTTTTATTCCATGTCACAAAAGACAGAAATGTCCAAACAAGTGATGTCGGGAATATCTACTATCTGTCAAAAGAGCAGGCTTTTCCCGGCATTAAAGCGACCAAATGCTCTGACGCAGTGCCGAGAACCGGCGGGATGAAAATATCACTCTTTATAATGGAGGCTAATCAGATTTCGGATGCCGTTTGCCTTCTAGCTAAAGGGAGATGGAGGCGCGTGGAGCAGTAGGGCTGTAACCAATACACTCCGAGTTCATCACCATCCTGACCTCCAGACAAAAGGCCTGCGCTTTACTTCTCGCATTTGATCCACGTAAGTAAAAATGGGTCACAAAGTCAAAATCTAAATTAATACTTAACCCAATTTTTACCCTAATTTCTGCTCTAAACACACACGGCTGAAAGCAGAGAAAGACGAGGAGATGCATCTGTAATACGGCTGTCGGCTGAATGTTGAACACACAGTAGTGATCAGTTCCATTAAGCAGGGATTTGATCATCTCCCCCGTGCGCTTTCACAGCCCGGCTTCAGATTAGATCACTGTGAAAATGGTCAAATGTTGTGTTTATCTCTCTGTAATTATTTTGATGCAGATGACAGAGATTGGTTGTTTGCATGTGGCTTGATGAGTGTGCACAGTGTGAGCCAAGGCACGCACGCACACATGCGAGCGCTCGCGCGCAGACAACGCGCGCTGGCGTGGAAAAGAGCTGAATGGCTCCTCTCGACGCCATTAGCCCATTAGATAGTTTCAACAAAGGCCCCGAAATCATGTTTTATGTGCTGAAAAAGACTCGGAGCGCGGTGCACACACGCAATTACAGCGCCGTAATCCCCAACTTATGACTAATATTAATGTTCTCGTCGGGTTGACACAAATGGACTTTCAATGAGATTGAAAGAGAAAACCCCAGGCAACAATGGAACGTGTTGAGCTAAGCAACAAAAGCAGGAAAACACCACTGCACACATCTTATCCTCGGGTACTCTGTGGTAAAAATATAAAAATATTTTGTTCTCCTTCTGTTGATAAAAATCTGAAGCTTTTTGTTCAGGCTTTCCAAAGAAATTCCTCACATCACTGTGGTTTCTTTCATGGCAATTTGAGAAGAAAACCATTCGATTTAAATGCAACGACATTTGAAAATGTTGGAATATTTGCAGAACAACTCTCTCTGCGCTAAATGAACGGACCGCTATTGTGCGAAGGAGGTGTTGCTGCGTGGTGACCTTCGGGGAAGTTGTCTTAATCCTGAGGAGCAACTTTAAGAACTGAATGCACATTCAGAGTTGTATGAGATCATCTGTGCGATGGATCCTTTCAATCCGCTCGTCGCCCCTGTTCTCAATAATCACCTCTATTTTCACTTCACTCGAGTTAGGCTGTGTCACTAGATTACTGGCCCTTCGTATCTACCTTTCCAATTACTTTTAAGAGTTTTGGATGGACAAATTTGCGCTTTCATGTCCCGTGTTAGCGGATGAGTCGCTGCTTCTGGCCATGAAAGAGGAGTTTTTAATGAGCTGAGGTGAGGTTAATTGGTTCGCTAAGATCCTCTGAGTCATGTGCCTCTATATGAAATTAAGTCCATTTCCTGGAGTTTCCCCCGGACGTATTTAATAACAAACACTTCAGCCCAATTTTCATTTCCCACAGACGGGAGTGAGGGTGGCGGAGAGGGGAGGGAGGGAGGGAGGGGGGGTGGTGAGTGAGTTTGGTTGTTTGTGCTTGTTTTACGTGCCCCAAACCGTAAGCGCTATCTGTGTTTGTGTTTCTTCAAAGACCAATGGTGTAATGTCAGCTCCTATTCAAGAATTCTCATGGATGTCCTTTTAACTGCAAATACAGCAGTGTTTTCCACTGATACATGAAAGCTAATTACCAGCCAAATGTGCGTTTGTTCATGGTGGGACAATGGGACCGCGTGAAGCTTTTGCTATTGTTTCCACTTTCCTAACAATAAGGGTAAATTTGCTGCAGCCGCTCGATCACTGCGAGGGAACCGCTGCGAACGCACCACGACGCGCTAATCCTCCGCAAATGACTGGGCCCTTTCACTTGCCATTAGGAACTACATGATGTGAATCTGCCCGGACTAAGAGACCTTGTAATCAACACTGGTGCAAATGTGTTAAGTTCAACGTCTCATCGAGGGGGGTTCAATGGTCCTGACAGTGTAATTACGGGTTGCCGCCGCAATGCAGCGGCCGGAGCACTCAACGCTAATTCAATCCATCTTCATTTCCAAGAGCGACGCCCCTACCATTGATGGATAGTTATCATTAGAGAGTGACAAAGCGCTGAGACAACTGAGGCGTGAGCGGCAAAAGTGTGTACGTGTGTGTGTGTGTGAGGCCTGAAGTCAAGGAGCAGGAGGATGTGTCCTCTCAGATTCACACTATTGCCCGAGACAGCAGGATTATATATTACGACAGGGATGAATACTGGGAGACGGAATGGGGAAGGAACTGCGGGTCAGGGAGCGTCCTTCACACACACACACACCCCCACACACACACACACACACTCACAAATAAATACATAGTATACCCACATAGGGAATGTGTACGTGTTCGCATACACGCACAAACAGTTTGGCTCGCTGTGACCCCGACACACAGAGAGGCTATGGCTCGACTCACCAGCCTTTTATAGCATGCTGCTCAGACTGCTGACAGACACACACACACACACACACACACACACACACACTTGCGCAGGTCTGGGCACCGTCTGCAGCCAAACACTAAACCGCAGGCTGCGATTGAGACCGACTGGTCTGCTCCTCTATACTTTCAGTCTATATATTCAGTCCACCCTGGGCTGTATATCTTAATTATGTGCTCTGCCTCTTTTCCTAAAAGAAGGGGTGACAGAGTCAGCTAGTCAGGCACTGGAGCAGCAGCAGGCCACTGAAATGAGGCCCTTCCAGTCTTTATGGGGCCTCCAGCTCAGCCACCGCATCATTACATGACTTTTAAGCTCCGAACAAAAACACAGTGGATGCCTCCTTCCCCGTGTCTTTCCTGGCGGAACGTTCTGCAACACAATGGAAACCGTCCTGTTTGTGGCATTTTTCGTATCAAGCTGCACGTCTTCAAAACAAAACTGGAACTCCCAAACTTTTTTCGGGAAGACTAACAGGCTGTGAAAAGGCTGTAATGAGTAAATAGCTCAAAGGGTGGAAGGGGGGGGAAACAAATGGCCAGAAGAATTTTAGCACAGCGCTGCGCTCAATGTGATTATCTCTCCTTTTTCCTTGCGGGTCGCAGCTTTAGGGGTCACCACCGTCTCACACTCTCCATCTCGCACACACACACGCACACACAGGTTGGGCTTTGCCATTTCAATGACTCAATCGCATCTGGAGCCCTCCATCGATTGTGCTCAGTGACCCAGCAAAGGCCCATGCGGCGAGTGCCGGCCCCACCTCTGTGAATTAGACCACATTCGAATGAGAGCCAGGATCATGATCGCCCCTGTCCGTTAACCAGGAGGTGGTGCTACTGGGATGTGGAGCACTACTCCATCTCCATCTTTTTTTTTTTTTTTTGCTTATACCACTGAAAAGCAAGGCGGGGATTTGTTTGGTAGGGGTTTTTTCATAATAGCGGGGATTTAAAAAGGCTTTTCTGACACCTGGAGTTGTAGACACTTCCTCAAAGACACAGACGCACTCTTGTTTTACTGTCGGTGTCGATTTAGCGGCGGAGAGCGCTGAGAGATTCACAGTCAGGTGATGCCGCCTGCTTGAATGCATAAGATTCTCAGACTTGTGAGCTCTTGTTCACTTGGCTCACTGCGAGGAATGAACGGCTTGCTACATCCCTCAAAAACCTCACATGCACACACGCCCACGCGATTAAATTTGATGCTTACTCATGCACATTCCTAACGTGCTATTGCGCACTCACATACGTTGCACATTCGCGCAACGGCTTTGGCGATTTGCACGCATACATGCAGGCATGAGCCGAGCGGCCAATGCGCTGCCGTAGACTGGCTGGCCTGCTTGCAGACCCTGCAGTTTGTTTAGTAACACTCCTTTTGACGACGCCCGAAGGGTGCAATTAAGCCCAATTAGAGCCTGTCAGTTTTATTAAGAGGCACAGACTGGCCAGGCTCGGGGGCAGTGAGGGGTAGAGGAGGGAGGAGAAGAGGAGAGGAGAGGGAGGAGGAGGAGAGTCTGCAGCACCAAGCTACTGCTACTCTTGAGAAACCAGGCAAGCACCACTGAGAGGAAACTGGTGTAAATATACTGAATGCCAACTAAACAGAAATGACAGCTGTGACACTTAAATAGCGAACTGATGCTACCAGTGTTGGACTTAGAAACAAAAGGCTGCCAAGGGCCTGATTGAGTCTTCATAACCAGGTCAGGTTCTGCAGGTAACCTCGGGTGCCCTCAGTTCAAATACGCAGAGATTACCTTTATGATGCTACATAAAAGCTACTTAAAAGTGCAGTTTTGTGATCAGAGAACCTGGAGGGATCAATGGATGACAAGACCAACTCGTCTATAAATACTCACTGGCTACAGTGAATGCAGACATGTGTGGATGCAGATGTCACAAAGCATTTTCGGAAGGGGGGAAAGGGGGTGGTGGCTGTGTAGTTATGTGAGCCTGCCCTGGTATATTAGTGTGGTTGTGAATAGAGCAATACAGCTGGCTCGGAACAAAAACTGCAGCATCTCTTTCATCAGCAAATCAAAAAAAAAAAAAAAAAAAAAAAAAAAAGAGAGAACGCAAATGAATGTATCATTCCCTCACAATTCCTTTTCCGTCGACCCCTCGACAGAGATGTTTACAGATAGCTATCATTCCCCCTCTTTTTCACATTTGCGCTTGGACATGTTTCAAAAGACGGGGCCTTTTCATCTCCCCTCTCGCTGTGAGGAAATTTGCTCCTTAATGGCTTTCAAAACAGGAAGCGCAGACAATAAAAAAAAGGAGAAGTGAGAGAAACGCTTTCGCTCCCCAGTCCCCCCTTCAGTCGACGCATCCTTTGCGGAGCTGAGTGCTGCAGCTTGTGCTGCCGTGCCAAGGTGCCAACTGTGCCAGTCACACTGACCTCCATCTGCAGGCAACTTGATACCATCTCTCCAACCGCCGCGTACTCCCACTGAATGGGTTCGCTCAGTCACAGTGAAGTCTGAATGGCATTCAAGGCTCAGGCTTGGAATTGTGTTTCGAGTTTGTGTGCTATTGTATTCTTTGTTCACAGCTGCTGTGTAAAAAAATCCTTTATCACTAAACTGAATACTAAAAGGGTTGTATTGGAGGAATGCACACAGGAATACATTACTGCCAATGTGCAAATCATTCTACTATCAGGCAAATTAGAGCTGATTTTTCACAAGTCTTTATCAATGACCCTAAGAAGAGTAAGGTTGAGCTGCTACGGACCAGCTCAAATTACTACTCAGGATCGTCTCTTGCCAAGTACTAGGCTTACTATTTTAATAGTATATGTAGGTGTCTGTTTACTCATGTTGTATTCATAATTCCGCCTCCTGCAGGGCATCCGTGTCCACTGAGTGCCCTTGAACATGCCATGAGTAGTCTTTCTGCGCTTCAACTAAAAAGAGACCTGAAAGACAGCTACACACGCTTCCGCACAGTTGGATAAAACAAACCTTAACCACACAACTCAACCTCACCAAAGAACTTGCTTTTTTCAAAAGATGTTCAGAAGACTGTTTTTTTTCTCTCTCCCTCTCTCTCTCTCCTCGTCTTTGCTTTTTCTCTCCCTGGGTAAAACAAATGCATCATTTTTCAGTTTAAAAAAAAAAAAACGAAAAAAAAATAAATAAAAAACATCTTTACTCCCTCCTCTCCCTCCCATTGTGCCATTTCCGTGTATGGAAGTGTTCCCTCCCATTGATTTTCTCCCAGCCAGGGCCCTACCCAACACGAGCCGCTTCCTCGCTGGTGTCATCTCCTTGTGCCTTTCTCCTTTTAACTGTGTTTTACTCTTGTGGCGTAATGTACAACTGCCAAACTGGCGGCAGGGGAGGGGGGGGGGGGAGGGTGCAATGGGAGGAAAAACTGATACACGAGCTCAAAAGTTTTGGCTATTGATTTCTTTTTGATGCAGATGGGGAAAAAAAGAGAACTGTTCAAAGCTGTGGAGAGCTTTTTCTGATCACCACTACAGTCGAGCCAGTTGGTAATGTTGCTGGTAGTACGGCACAAGGATTGCACATGTTTGTCCGTGCATTACATTCCCTTTGTTATCTATTGTTGTGGTTCTGCACGGTCAGGAGGCTTATTAAATGTAGTGACCGGCATGCACTCGGCGCCGAGGCTTGCTGATGCGCTTGCATCATTAATGTGCGCAATCGCCTGGAGAAAGTGTTTCTTCCGTTGGAGAATGTCAAAGTGAGCAGATTAGGCCTACAGCTGCATCTCAGAAAAAAAAACATTAAAAAAATGCAGGCTTGTGAGAAAACACAAAGATGAGCTACTCAGGGGAGTTGCCAGGTTTACGGAGGCAAGGAAGACTGAAATGTGCAGCACAGTAAATGAAGCAACGGTTGAGGAAAAGAGTGATATATGGCGGGAATATTTCTGACATCCATACACTCAAGCACCAGAGAGCCATGTGCAGATATCCAGAGATGGAGGGGTGAAGCTTGCAGGAGTATTTTCCAGCCACTGCAGCTCCTCATCCACAGCTTCAGCTCCCCTCTCTGCCAGCCCTCTGTGATGAGTGCCTGTGTCCACTGGGGGCTACAATTAGCCTATCAAACTCATTCCAGCCGGGAATCCACACCGCCTCTCCAATCCCCTTTTCTGGCTCTCCGAAGCCCGGGCTCCTCCAAAGAGACAGGCAACTTGTAAGACTAGGGGAGGTAGCCTTTGATGTGCCAGGTTCTGCCGAGGCCTCCCTTTTTGCTCATATCAAGGCTGAGGAGATATAACAATTAAAATGGCGGGAGAGGCAGGCTGACACCGCAGTATGCTCTGGCGGAGCTCGTGTGCCACGTGCTCGCCCGCGCACCTAGAGCCTGGCCTTTACAGGTGGGGGGTGCACCTCAGTGTGAGAGCAGATATCAGATTCCACAGTGACTGTTGAAGCAACGAGGAGTCAAATTAAGTTGAGAGATGATCTTTATGCCGGAGATATGAATCTGTCTCGTGGTTTCTTTTGACTTCAGATTGGCTGGGCCTGTTTCTGTCTACGTCTGTCAGTTAAGAGCGCTCTGCCCTGTGGCTGTAATGCAGAATTTCAAAATACTCTCTGGCTTGTGGCCCTGGATTTACTACTAGTCTTAAAATGATTCAACTATGAGCCAATTCAGCAATGTAAATCAAATCAAGAACTTTAATTATTATTTAAGTACTTAGGTCATTCTTAAAGGGAAAAAACAACAACACATTTTTGGCACCTCCACTGCATTCTGTTTTACATTATTTTAAATTTCCACCCTTGGCTCTTGGACTTTTGGTCGGACAAACTAAGCAATTTGAAGACATCATCTTGGGACCTGGGCTCCAACTAACGATTATTGTCATTAACGATCAATCTGACAATCATTTTCACTGTTAATCGATTAATCGTTCAGTGATAATTAGGGATAGACTGATTATTAACCTGGCCAATTATCGGGGCCAATATTCAGCATTTTTCAGTTATTGATATTTGTGATTTTTTTCTGTCAGATTGCCAATTATATAACCTAATTAAAATATGTGCTTCTTCAGCATCCTCTCACACAGTGTCCCGCCCACAACAGTATCTGATCGGTAACAACACGTCACAATTAATAGCCTATAAACACTGAATAATCTGAATCTGCAAAGTAACAGTAACTAAATTTATCAAATAAATGAAGCGAAAAGGAAGTAGAAAGTAGCAGAAAATGGAAATTCTCAAGTAAAGTACCTGAAAATTGTACTCAAGAACATTACTTAGGTTCATTCCATCAATGGCTGATTGAAATTTTTACTGCAAATGAATATCAGTCCAAAATATTTTTGGTTTTCAGCCTCTTGATTTCTTCCGTATTCAGTATTAGGCCTGAAAAAGCAATGCGGGTGGGTCGACCCCTAGTGACGTCTTCAAACTGCTTATTGCTAAATTGATCATGATCCCAGCAACAACAGCTGTTAAGATCTTAGGTGACTATAAGTCTGGTTAATCTCTGTTTTGTTATTTTTCATGAAACTAGCTCCAAACATTACATCTAAATATATACATTTTGATTCACGAGCCTTCATGAATCTCCCGACTTCATCGGCATCCCAAGAGATCCCATGCTGTGTCCAGACCCCAAGCTGAACAAACTCTGGGCCAGTGGTTCAGACGGGCCGCTGTGTTACGTTGTGTAAGACACAGCTCCACTTCTGTCTCTGCTCCAGTGGGGCTCGGTGGCAGACAGCCAGGTAATTACACAGCACTGACTACCAGCCCGGAGAGAAAGGCCCACTACCACACGCATACACAAAAACACTTATTTTGAAAGCGCGCAGTATACAGATCACACAACCCCACCTGCACACACACGATATCTTTCTCCCCATTCTCTCTCCTCACACACACACACACACACACACACACACACACACACACACACACAGGCCCAGCCAAACACAAGGACTACATTATGTCAAGCAGGATTACAATGACTCCAACGTGACCCGGCTGCGCAGCTGCTCTGCCTCTGGCGTGAGTGTGCCTGAATTTACTGTTTGAGGTAAAAGACTGTCCTCAGTTTAAACAGGTGTGTACTTATGCAGATGCGCAGCTCAAGCATGTGGTTTGCATTAGCTGCTGCAGTGGAGCCGCAGTGAGCTTTGGCCGGAGTCAGACCCAACGTGGGGTTGGTGATCTATTCCTAAAAATCCCACAAAAGGCACATGAATGAAGAAATCTCTCAGTGGCACCACATGCAGATTTAATTTCTGACAAAATCTGGAATTGTGATTGCTGCTTTCCAGCACAGAAATAATATGTGTGGTTAAAGGGTTCTTTAAATATGATTGCATATTCAAGAGCATCTGTCGTCAACCAAATAAAAAAAGAGAATTTAACTAACCACGTTGAGTATTTACGCTGGTTTCCATGAATGTCACATGGCATTTAATCACATTTTATCAGCTCTTTCTCATGCTTGAACTTGGCGGTGCACACAGACCCTGCTATGACAACACTATTTCTTAAAGCTCTTGCAACAGCTCAAGACATCCAAACACAATGGTGCATAACAGAGTCATGACTAACTCCGCCACTCAGTCTGAAGACTGGATGTCACTTCAAAAAGCAGATATTTTAAATTATCTTCAGGGCTGATTCCATCAGTTTTCTGTTTTTCTTCACTAATGCCAGCGGGTTGCTTTGAGTTAGTAGACTGTGAAATAAAAACATCAAGAGTGCAATGATAATTCATTATGGTAACATGATTATTTCCATTATCAAGAGCACATTAACATTTCAAAACCTCCATATGAAGTTGTACAGTGAGTGAATGAATCCATGGCTGGGATACAGCAACAACAGAGGTTGGCCATTTTACTCTGACATTACAAAAGCACCAAAAAGTGAGTTGGCATAAAGGCAAGTAAATTGCACCACCAAAACAAAGAAGAAGTCATGCTTCAGGGAAGCAGGAGGTATTCTCTGTCCCTTGTTGGTTATTCCAGACTTTTTCCAAAGAAAGAATCTTGTTTGAAAAAAAAAAAAAAAAACTGCCATGGATTCCAGTGAATGCCAGTGAGAATCAAGCGAGCTATTCATGCTGCCAGTTGATTTAGGCACGCCTCGCTACACACCAATCAGCCCGGCCCCGGCCTCGCCAGCCACTCACTTGTCTGCCATTCCAACACAAGATGGAGACAGTGCCAAAAGTTCCAATTAAAATATCCATTTGTGATGTCTGTGCAGAAAAAAAGAACACATAAAAAAAAACAAGTACCAGGCTTTTTCGATAGCGTAGGAGAAAATACAACAAAAGCTGCCAAAATTCTGTGGACAAGCCACATACTTAAGAGTTTTCTGTCTACACAAACTAAATAAGTATGAGGAGTGTGTGTGTAGGCACAATGTGTGTGCGCGCGGAGGAGAGAGACAGACAGAGCGTGTGTGTGCGTGCGAGTGGGACCGTCTTGTTATGGAGGAACAGAGCATGTTGCAGATAAGAGGGCGACGCTGTTCAAAGAAAAAGGCAGGCCGGTAAAGTGCGCGCCGATTCGACATCATCGCCTTACTGTCCCTTAATGAGCCTGGAGAGGAAGTGTGGTGTCCATAGAATCCGCTCCTGTCTCGCTCCAATCACGCTGCCGGGCTTTTTATTCAAATCTCACACACAACTGTCACACAGCCAGTCTGGCCGCGCTGTTTATCTTACTCCAGGAGGATGTTAACAAGACAAATGAATGAATAAATACACAAATAATGCGTTTAGGTAATGTTAATAATGTATGAAATGGAAGCTGCTTTTTGACAGTAGCGCTGCACTAAGGATTCTTCCCAACTTTGGTGACAGGCTTGTTTATTCTTTTCCCAGCATGCATTTCTCTGCATCTATCGCAGGCGATGTCTGGCCAGCGCTGGGCGTCTATAGCACGTCTCGCTGATGAGAAAAAGTGGTCTGACACGTTAGTTTAGACTTCTCTCCCATGAAAAACAGCCCAGATGCCGTCAGGATTGAGCCATCTCTCCCTTCATCCAAAACCTCTTGTATGATGATCCTCCTTAATCTCATGGAATCCAGGTCTCCGTTTCAGCCCATCACACTTCCCTCCTGCTATTACATGACTGATTTCAGTGACGTTTTAACAGGCCACTCAATTAGAGTACATTTTTTGGAAAGGCTGGATAAATAACTGCGAAAGCGTGTGCGCACCTGCGCAGGTATGCAGTCGAGTCGCAGCATCACCTGCCTCAAAGAAGTGTCCCAAACTTCCAGGACTATTAGAAAAAACAAAACAAAAACAAAACAACAAAAAAAAAACAGGAGCGGGGGGAAAAATGCTCAAAGAAACTGACTGGGTAGGAAAATAAGTCTCACATCAAATTCCTTCCCTGGGCCGAGACAAAAGCAGGGCCTGGCACTCAGGCACAGTCGACTACACAGGCTTGGAAGACGGAGGAGAAAAAAAAATAACAACGCGCACATCAAAACCCGAGCCAAACAAATCCAAGAAAAGTTCAGATAGGTCTTCAGTGGAACTGCCAAGAGGAACAAAATCAAATAAATTGGGGGGTTAGTCTCGTTCAGGCTGGCCCGACAAACCTGAAAACACTGTTTAGAATATGTGAGGAAGGTGGCAGAGGACGACGCTAAATGACTCAGAAAGCGCATACCCTGTGTTTACCCCTGCAAACTCCAAAGCAAAGCCCCTCTCCCGTTATAACGCGGGTGGGAACAGAAAATTCGAGGCAGCTTAAGTGCTCTCTGGAATCACTCAGCATTCCACTGTCTTCGACACACACACACACATCCACAGAGTTAAAATTTGACTGTGACAGTGTATTCATCCATAACTGTAAATTGTTCTTTGGGGAATTTGGCGGGGCTTCGTACTCTCTCCCCTATCTCCCACCCCACCCCCACCCACGCCCCACTCCAGTCCTCTTCTTCTCTCCCTTTTCCACAAAGCTGTCTCCATCACTCTCAATCACAAGCCGCTTGTACATATGTGTACGACAGGCAGTCGCCAGAGCAATTGTGGGATCGCTCAACACTAAGTCATTACAAAACCAGAGTGATTCACGAGGCCACATAGTGATCCGGAGCTCACAATTAAGGATGCACCAATAACGTGTTTGCTGCATCGTTGAAACTTGAACTCTTCAAGTTCAGTTATTGATTGCTTTCCTGATGATTGATTGCTTTCGTGGCTTCTTGTAACAGCTGGATTGTTCAAAAACTGTCTTAATTTAGCTTAGCACTGCCACAGTAGCCCACAAGTTAAGGGTATAAATATTTAGGCGTCAAGTGTCAAAGAATCTGAGAGTCAAACGTTTCCCGAGGCAGCAGTCCCACTCAAATCCAACCTTTACTACGCCTGCTTTTGTGCACCTACTATACTGTGAACCCAGGTCACCAGTTATCCTTAAGAATGGCTGCCATGAACGGTACTTATGGCCAAGTCCCTGCTATTGAACAGCGACTCAAACAAGACATCCCATGCACTGCTTACAGAGTGAAACATCAGACAAAAAAGCCACCCCACAGCTTCTCCTCTGCTATTTTCCACAGTTTTATTCTGGTTGTTGTAGTAAACTGACAGCTTCCTGCATATAGAGAAAGCCCGACGTGTCTTTGTTGTGATTGGTCGGCTCAAATACACACACACACACACACACACATGCAAGTACACAAAAAAAAGCATGCTCTTCTAAAAAGTGAAACTTTTCTCAACTTCAGAAAGCCTGTCAGTTTGAACGAAGCACCCTCGCTATACTTCTGTATTTCCACCCCCCCCCCTTAAGGAGAAGGCGGCGATTTCATGGCACTCGTGTACCTACAGCACACCCATGCCAAGATGCCTGTGCGTGCCGTGTGTCAGTGTCATAACACTCTCGGGCCAAAAACTACTCTAAATTCTGCAAGGCCACCCCTGGGATATTCGCTTAATCACTTCAACCCGTTCTCAAAAGTTCACTTCCAAACTTCCTGGAAAAAGGAGCAGACATTTCTGAGGAATAACAAAGAGGGGTTAGCGGGAGTAATAACATTGTGTTTAATCCCACACAATTCTGCCCCATACCGGAGCGAGAAGAGCGAGCCAAGAGGGACTTGCAGCAAAAACAAATCAACGCTCCTGCAGAGGGATGTGTGTTGGCAACGCACAACAACAGAGTCAAGTGTCTGGGGTTTAAAACAAAAAATGACCTAGGTTCAGCAGGTTAGGGCGAGGGTTAAGTTGAGAGAAAGACGCAAAAGAATCTGGCTGAGGTATGGTGCGCGTCGAGTGAAAAAGTTGCCGTGTGTTGACACTGTGTTTCCCCTTTCTCTCTGCTACCGTCCTGCCCCCTCTTTCGGTTTCTGCGTACTTCCCTTTCTCTTTGTCTCTCAGCTCAAGCCTGATGAGGATCAGGATTATGGTTGCGTTGAAAGAACAATGCAAAAAAGTTCGGTTGAGATGAGGTGTGTGTTGAGTTAAAAAGTTGCCCTGTGTTGACACCGTGTTTCCCCTTTTCCTCTGCTCCTGCCCCCTCCTACTTTTCCTACGTAGTTCCCCTCCTCCTTGTGGCTCAGCTCAGACCTCAGCCCCTTCCATACTGCTGCTGGGAAAAAAACGAGGTCACGGATCGCCTTACTCCAGCCTGTCTCCGTATGGTCACAGCTCCCCCCCTCCCTTCCCCTCCACACCTTCCCCTACCAGCACCTCTCACTCAAAATCTCATTCCATCACTGTGGCCAAATCCGCCTCATCCACTCTCCCTCCTCCTCCTCCCCACCCCGTTTCACTTCTTCCCTCCCCTCTTCTACTCCACTCCCACCCTTCCTGTGCCCTCAGCCCAGTGCTAATTGGTAAATCTGTTGAACCATGCCAGCCCCAACAATGAGACACCTGGAGTTCTGTCAAAACAAGTTTCCCTGTGAAAACGGCCTCCAGTGTTAATACAGTAGCGTAGGGGAGCTGCTGAGTCTCTTGTCGCTCACGAGGCCGGCTGCAGGAACAGAGCCGGGGATGGTGCAACCACGGGGAATCTGTCAGAGACGAGTGCACTCGTCCGTCAGTCTGCCTGGAGTGGTTAGCCATAAATTAGATTATTCATCAATATAACTTCTGAACCTTGATCCTTCGTGAAAACGAATTATGACCGAATCACGATTGCCACACAGGTTTTTTTAATCCGCTCCACACGGGCCTGCAAGTCAGATTTCTGGGTCAAACCAGTTCATGTTATTGTATGCAAACACATGGAGGTTAGAGCCTGGCCCGACCTAGCTCTGACTACTTGTCATCCAAAACTCAAGTCACACCTTAGACACAAGGATACTACAGATACGCTGGTCTAGACAAAGGTGTGTTTGTGAGACACATGCAGAAAGACAGGCACACCCAGCAGAGATCCTGCCAGACCTTGTCAAACAAGTTCCAGCAAAGGCGCTTGTATAAGAGAGGGGAGGGGAAGCAGGCAGCAGGTTGACGACTACGCCGTCATATTAATAGCCGTTTTCGCAATAAAGCGTGATTTACCTTCCTTCTTCCTTCCCTTATTTCTCTCTTTTGTTTTGAAGGACTCGTGCTATTTACTGGCAACAAAGGCCCGGCGGAGTGTGCAAAATCAACAACCAATTGATTAGTCAAACAATTCAAGTAGGCAATCCACAGAGCCATGGTCGCCTCAGAGGAGATTAATAGGCTATCCTTTGGGCCAGCGTCTCTCCAGCTTCACAGAGTTGAACTGTAGGAAACCAAAACAAGGCTGACGGATGTCTGCTCTGCAGCAAAATCAAAACTAACTTCACTTTTCCGTTCCACTTTCTTTAAATGACATATTCAAGAGATTTTTATTTTTTTTGAAAGAGGTGCAGGACAATGACAGGAGGAATCTGGACTGTGACACTGTCATCTTTAATCTGACAAATTTAGATTTCAATCATGATCTACTTGTCAGGCGAGTCGTAGGGATTGAGGTATTTAACGTCCTTTTATGTCTGTTTCCAAACTTCTGAACCTCACTGACTGGCACATCTAAACCAACCGAGTGATGTAACTAGAATCTCTTCACGTGGGTCTTCCTTGGGTGACGAACTGTAGAAAATGCAACGTATGTTGTGGCGAGCAGCATGGCCGATGAGGAGCTTGTTCCAAAAAAGAGCAGTCTTTAAGGCAATGTTGTGTTTTACTGTTGCAAATGGAAAAAAGTCTTCAAAATTAAGAAAAACTATCACAATTTGGATCATGGATTTGTGACTGCGATTAAATACTGGACATAAAGACTGTGTGATTTTTCTCGATCTACCTCTTTGTCTTACAATCAGATCCAGATGCTGTTGATAAAGGGAGCTTTTCAAAGAAATACAAACAAAACAGGAAGTCTCCCTTCTCCCGCTCCTCCCAAAGAGTGGCATTAAACCAGAGCGAGCCAGAAACTGACAAATAAAGAAGGCAAACAGAATTCCAGAAACACAGAAATGATTCTAAACAAAGCTGGATGAGGAAACACCTTCACTACCCTGCAAAGCTGGACAAATGTACCATCCAAAACATCCCATCACCTGGATTGGCATTTTAAGTCATCACAAAGCACACCAGCAACAAAGCAGCAGCACTGGATTACAGCACAAAGCACAACACAGCATGATTATCAGCATCATCACCAGGATTTATGTTTTTCATTCATTATTTTTTTTTTTTTTAAGAAAGAATCATCAATTATCAGTTGTTAATTTGAGTGTGTGGAATCAATCAAAAAATCCAAACAAGATATTTTTGGAATTCAAAGGTCTCTCACCAAATGAAATTGGTGAAGGCTCAGATCTGACTGTCCGGGGAATTCCCAGCAGAAGGGCCCCTGAAAGGCAAAGATGGACGTTCCCAAGTCACACAATTATATCAGCTCTCCATCTCTTGTTCGTTCTCTCTCTCTCTCTCTCTCTCTCTCTCTCTCTCTCTCTCTCACACACACACACGCACACACAAACACACGTATACGAATGTGCACACAATCCCAGCCAACCAGGTTTTATGCAAAAGCAACGTGTTCTCCCTGGAAATTATGCATCCCCTGGCTTTTTAGTTATTTAAACTACTACCTCGTCTCTGCTGGCTCAGCTTTCTCCTGGGTACGTGTTCGGCCCCATTATTACTAATTTTACACAGAGAGAATAGGAGAACACTGGCTCTGCACTGGTTACACGGCTGTCGGTACCGGCTGGCTGGTTGTTAAAACACTACTTCGCTTTGGTAGAACATTTTATCTCCTCAGCGTCGACACCTTCCCAGACGTTCAGGAGCAGTCAGCTGGTCTGGGGATCCACTGTCACCTCCTCGTGCTTTGGCACAGATTTTTCGGGCTCTAAATGTCTAGGGGTGCAAACGGGTACCATGATCCGACACAGAGGGGTATATAATTTGTGCCGGAGTCAGGTTTTTCTCGATGTTAGAAGTGCAATTATAAGGTAAATTTAAAAAGAAAAAGTGTCCCCAGAGCAGTCATTCCTCAGGAGGAGGGTCATGATTTCACTTCTAAATTGAAAATTTAACTTATTGGATCAAAAACAGGATTGGTGGTTCTCCCTCTCGCCTTCTACGTACTTCCAGCTTGCGGGTTGTGTGTATCCGAAGAAAAATAAAACAACACTGGCAGAAAAAAAACAAAAAAATGGCAGTTATATCACACTTGATACCCTGTTGCCTATCTTTTTAAAGAAGATTGCTACAGTTGGCATAAAACCAGTGAGGTGTTGATCCTTTCAAATCAAGACTTGATCCAACAATGGCGTCGGTGCTGAAATGAATGTAAAAATTGAATCGAATCCTGACTTCACTATCGAAGGACAAATCGAATCATGGATTTTTTCTTTTTGGGAGAATCGTGACACATTTCTGATATTTTTATCACTTTGCTCTGTGCACTAAAATTGTGAACTGCATATTCTTAGAGGAGGAGGCATCGAGAGGTTAAACTTGAACATTTGTACCTACTGACATTCAGATCTCACAACTCTCTGACAGACATCATGAGGCGATAAAGGACAGGAGAGGGAGGAAAGAGGAAGAAAATAGGGAATAGGAGTTATTGATTTCCAAAGGAAAGTGCTAGTAGAAGTCTCAGAACATGCAGAGAAAAGCAACAGTTTACTGAAGGGCTCCTGTACCTAAAAAGCTATCGTGTTGGTGGCGTTCTCTACACCGACATCACCGAGTCCTGTTTGTACTTGTGCATGACCCCGAGGCCAGCTAGACAACTTTTTACAACAGCTAGACAGTGAACACTGTGGTTATTGGTGAAGCACACACACTTAGAGATACAAATGTGCATTATCCTTTTAAATGTGCATGTCCGACACATTCCCTGGGGTAGCTTAAGTTCACAGGGGTTATTTAACGGTCAAATACCACAGCAAGGGAATGGGACGACAATGGCCCTAGAGCTATTCACACACAGAGAAACACACAAAGACAATACAACAAACTGCTGACAACAATTACCGCAATCATGTGTTGTAATGGAGAGGCTCCTTAACGACACACATCCATAACACACATTTGACAGAATATATGCAAACATTTCGAAATTCTGGTCGGCGATTTATCAGGTACTTTTAAAATGTTTAGGTACTCTGTTAAGAGAAGACTCATGAGTCATTGTTGTGGTATTGTTGCTGACTAAGCCAACAGTGAGTGGATTGTCTGTGGGAACAAGCGGCCGTCCAGACTGCTGGACCGATGCACTGACCGAGGTGCTCTCATTTTCATTGTCACGGTTCCCGGGGCCTGACGCCACGTCTCGACACGGCCTCAGATTTTGGCCCGAGCCCGATGATGTAAGCGTGACCCTTTGAACAAATGTCTTGTTTGAAGGAGACAGCGAGACACAGCTGACAGACACAATAGTGTCTATCTGAGGTCTGGATTGAGTTTTTAAAAGAACTGGGCGATATGGATAAAATCTTCAGCCGCGGTGTATGTAAGTTTGTTCTGGAAATTCAATTGAGGAACTATTTTTTGGAGATTAACCGATCCACTTCTCTTCCATTCGGATCCAACTCCAATACCTGAATTTGGATATATGCCAATAAGTCAGTAACTGTTTTTTGAGACTGAAATATCACTAAGGACATGTTGAGACAAACCATGAATTTGACCTCTGACCTTTTGGATTTAAAATTTCATAACTTCATCATATTAACCTATTGTTGTCTTAATTATCATATGGGTTGTTGAGCAATGGCCAAAAATATGTTTAGTAAGGTCCTTGACCTTTGACCTTAGACCACATGGTTCTCATCAGTTTATCCTTGAGTCCAAGTGGACATTCGTGCCAAATTTGAGTAAATTCCCTCAAAGGTGTTCTTGAAAGAATGGGACGTATGTATATATGGACAAACAGCCCAAAGACATAATGCCTCTGGCCACGGCAGATCAGTATTTGGATCAGCGGCGTCAGTCCAAGATCCCGTGAGTGAATTACATCAGCATCGACACCCAACACCGATGCTGGATCCAGTCGGTCCCAACTCTATCATTTATAGGTAAAAGAAACAGATGGGAATGTCTGCAATACGGCCCAATCCAAAAAAAACAACTTGCAACTCTGGATCCAAAAGTGACCACGACAACAAATGCCTGAGATATGAGCTTTTCTTTGCAGCAAAGGTTAAGGGTGAATGAAGGAATGCATGCACAGAAAGAAGACAAAAGGGGGTGAGAGAGGTTATTTGGAGAAGGCTTAAAATGCAGAGTGAAAGAGCAGTTTAAGGTCGGCATAAGGCAGGACGGAGAAAAGCCTTCGAGGTAAAGCCTGTGGACAGTGCGTGGGTGGTGCCTGCTGACCATGGGGTCGCTCATTAACAGCTGAGGAGGCCAGGCATCCCAGAGTCTCGGGCAATTGTGTGGCTAGCCCAGGTGCACGGCCCATTCAGAGCACAGGAAGCCCCCTTTATCCCCGTGCCTTCAAAATGGACAGAGAAGCGGTCAAGGGGGGCGAATGTGATCCTGGACGGAGAGCAACAGTCGCATTCTCGTCACGGAGTTATTGTGGCATGTGTTTACTTAATGCTTGACTAAGACGCAGTCCTGCCCTTTTGTTTTGTTTTTTAATGATATCAAAAACACGTCAGCCCTTTTCACACAGCCTCCTTCCAGTCCACATTCTTCAGAGAGACAAGCGAGACTGAATGAGAATAAAATAAGCATGTTCAGTAGTTGTAAAGACTCAGGTGGGAGGTCTTGCGGTCCATAAAAATGGCCGGATTCCATCACTTCCTCCACACTAATTACCATACACTTGGCGCAAGTGCCCTCCCCTCTCTTCGTCCCTAGGCCCATGCTTCACTACCTCTGACACACACACACACACACACACACATTTATACACACAGAGGCACAGTTGGGAAATGGTTAACACTCCAGCCGTCCCCTGCTGCCAGTGAAAGCCCGCAAAACAATGGAGACATTGTTCGAGCAGGGCTAGGCTCTAGACTCTGAGGCTGTGTGTGCGCGTGTGTGCGTCTGTGTGTGTATGCACGTGAATGTCAGGAAAGAAGTTGGTGTGCATATGCTCTTAACATTTGCATGTTTCTGCCCCAATTCCCATGATGGCAAATTAAGAAACACGAATCAATAAGAATTGTTTAAGATGCCTTTATATCTCATTCCAGGGGTGCTGCGCTTTATCTAAAACTGAAAAAAAAAGTTTGATCACATGACCGTGAGATGAGCCAAATTATGTCATGACATTACAAACATAAGCCCAACTCCAGCTGAGTCCTTTACTGCGCCACTGCTGATGCTATGAACACAAATCAATCTAATATGGTATGTTATGCTGTGTTACTGGGTTAATACAATAATTACCGTCTAAATAAGTGTGAAAGTGTTGGGGGGAAAAAAAAAACATACACAGACTTCCTAAATTCTTCCACCAGTATTGAGCGACTTCCTGCTGCTAAGTATCCACAGAGGCTCTTCAAGTCCACAATGTCAAATTAAAACATCACAATAAAAGGCAAGTTGACAAAGCAAGGACTGTTTGTGATCTTTCCCTCAGGACCTGCGCGAGGCATAAAAATGTTTCTTGGAGTCTCTCCCTCAAAAAACACACATCAATAGGTGGATAAATATTGAATAACTTTCAGCCAATGGCATAAAAGTTCAGCGGCGGCGGGTTTTGAGGCTGCCTGCGGGGTGGTCAGGCACTTCAAAAAGGTCCTGCGTGGCCCCCTTTGAGGGCATGGTAAACAGGGGCATACAGCCTGCCCTCCGACTGACCGGCCTGCGTGAGGTCACTTCCTCTTTTCTCGGCTCATCCTCCAGCGTTCCACCTCGACTGAGCCTTCCAGCCACAAATGAGACCGTCTGTCTGGATCTCCGTCCATGTCCACGTCTCCTCCATCCTTCTCCTCAGCCACAACAGGCTTTATCTGCAGCCATCTCTCTCTCTCCTTCAGTCTATCACTGTCTTTCTATCGTTGTTTCAACTGTCTCAGGGTCACTTAAGCTTCAGATCGCTGTTATCTAGGAGGCCAATCGACGGCTGCTTATCACTGCCAATGCAGCCGGCTAGCGCTCCAGGCAGGGAGAGGTCAAGGTGTCTGAGTGTTTCTTCGCATTTGTAAACAAAAAGAAACTACCGTTTACAGCCCAATTTATTGATAAGAAGATCACGTACTGGTACATGCAGGCCTACATCTTGTAGTAAAAAAAAAAAAAAAAAGCTCAACTGATTGAGTGACACCAGTGGGAGTCCGTGTGGGGCTATCATTGGCATTCACGATGCTGTCCGCAGTTGTCTGTCTTTTCTATATGTACAACAGGCAGTATGATGCAAACCAGGGAAACATTCAATCACACTTCCTTCTCAGTCAGAGGTGGATGCTGGAGCAGGATGGTAGGAGCGGCAACAATACAAGCTGCATTTCACATTCAATTTATCACTTGTGCTAACAGCGAGTTGTGTGCCTATGCAGCGATGCTGCAATGCCTCTGATCTTACCAGCCTGTGTATTCTATCAAACAGATCACACCAGGGCTGGGCAATATGAGCACTAATATTACAATATATTCCCTGATATTGATCAATGTCAGTACTAATCATGATATTGTTTAATGGTGCTCCAACTGCTCCATTCTGTTGTTGCTTCTGTTTTGTGCTTAGAATAAAAGCACAAAGAAAAACTACAGATATCAGGTTGTTTATCATCAAATTCAATTGTTTTCCTGACCCTAGGAAGACACATCTCAAATTATTTTTACATTATTCTTTATTGTGGGTGAAAATGACCTAAAATCAAATGTTTCTTAAAAATTAAATTTAGAAAATTTAACATAAATCCCTTGATGGATGGCATGACATAGAACTTTAACCACACCAGGGATGTAACATGCAGATTGTAAATGAAAATGTTTAAACTAAAAATTTCTGTCACAATTTAGTGTTACTTCAAAGCTCCATCTGGCTTAAAATCACACACTTTCTGTACGCTCTGTGACTTTTCTCATTTTCATGGCACAGCCATGTTTTTAAGTGATTAACACATGTTGTTCAAAAAGCTCAGTCTTTTGTATTACAGTCCCTGCATTGTGTTGTTGTGAACGTCTGTACTTCAGCGAGGCTTATTTTTTCCATCTGGCTGGTTGTCCATCTTTGTTGTTTCAAGTTTGTTTTTGCCCCAAAGCCAGTGTCTGTTTTGTGATGAGTTGCTGGCATTGCCTGTTTGTTCCAAGCCTGTTAGTGTTGCACGCTTGACTGTTTGTATTACAACTGTCTGTGTACATTGTGAAAAATAGATGCCTACGTGTATTTTCCCGAAAATAAAACCGAAAACTGTTTTGTTGTGATTGTAGGTAATTTCAGCACGCAACTTGTCAATGAGCAATCTGATCTAAACAAAAAAACATGATACATAAAATGTGTTTCGACGTCACTAATCCATTTTAAGAAGTTTGAGCTGCGTTACACTTTTGGGTTGCTCTCAAACTTCCTTTAAAAGTGAGTTGTACAGCAGGAGTTTAGGTGGATGTGAGGTGGGAAGTATTTACAGCCATATGACTCATAGCAGGATAAAACCTCAAGTATTTACCTGCAGCTTTTGCTGCCTACGACCAGTTTAATGACTTCATAGGAGTTGGTAACTCTTTTCTCAGCGTCTCCTAAAATAACAGAGTACGAAGAGGCCCCTGAACTCTTTGGTATAAAAATAACACCAGCATCGCAGGGAAAGATAAGGAGGGCCTTAGCTGGGCTTGTTTTGTTCAGAATAACACTGTCATCGCTCGCTTTTTGTCTTAAACACAACTTTTGACAAGGTTCCTGTTTCAAATAAACAGCCTTGTCGACTCCTGCTATTTTAAGACGTGCTTAACTTGAACGGGCAAAATACCAAGGAGGCCTTAGCCTGCCAACTTTTGAGTAACTGTTCGAGATGGTATTTATTACAGGCCATAAAAGTAACTTATATGATCAAATGTCAAATGTGACTGAGAGGGACAATGTGTCTCGACGGTGTAATTTGTGCGATAAAAAACCATCACTGCCTTCCGTGTGAGCTCCAGAGCCATGACGACTACTAACTGTGTTGTTGCATAAACAAAAAGGGTCAGCGGTGTATTATTAGCTCCGGCACTGAGCTGTTACCACAGGAGATATTGTATTCATGAGCATACAAACTCGGCAAGCTTCTCCATCTAAAATCGTTATGCGCTTTTCAAATTTTCATTTTCATAACGATATGTAGAAGATGCATGACTCCAAAACAGAAGTAACAACTGTGCCAATAAATGGCCGAGGGCATCCATGATCACCTCACTAATTCTGCCCAATCCCCACTCTCATTGATTTTCCTGGCTCGCTAACCCTGTGACCACATACATACACCTCTCTATGTTCAACCTTTCCCTGACCTCCTGAAAACTTCATGCCTTTGGCTAACTACTAAGTTCACGTTCAACTGTTCATTCTAGAGATGCTTTCCTCTTAGATATCGACATGCCTGGGGTGATTGCTCTGTTATGTGCATCTACTGCATATGCCCCTATCTCTGTCCAGCCAACTCTCCTGCCAGACTACTCCTCCAACTCCGCGGATAGGGTAATCAATGTTGAAGGAACGCCCACACTTCCCTCAAAGACAGCATGTTAGCAGCCCAGCATTAGCTCACTCTAATGAAAAAGTTGTCAACATCAGACCAGTTTTCCATAATCATCCAGCTTGGTACAAGGCCGGGCTGGGAGTTATTGCTTTCTCTGGGATTAAAAGCGGCGAGGCTGTCCTAAGAACAACTGCTGCACCTGCCACAGTGGCAACCCCCAGTCCCGATCGCCACCTGATCACTCACAAACAGACAAACTTTCTGGGATTCATCACTGCCTCCATTAAACCGACTGTTAGTGACTGAGATTAAACGGTAAATGCACACAATTATGCAAAATGGAAGGGCTTTAACACTGAAGCTGTTCATAGGATGGATGAGAGAAGAAGAGTTTGTCTTTCTGTCATAAATAAGGGAGGAAGAGCTGGTGAAAGAGGAGAAAGTACCGGGCGGAGTGTTACTTACAACGATGTGTGCCGGTGACGGGGACCTGGCATCTTTAAGTGCTTGTCTACTTTGAAGACTTCCTGGTTGAACATCTAGCAGGGGCCATTTCATCTGTAGGTACTGAATGGCAGAAAGGAAACAGAATGGAAAGAAAGAAACAAAACATGTTAACAATGCAGAAAGAAAACAACCAAAAGAACAAATTAAAAAATAGGACAAAAAAAGGGGAGACGACATTTCTTGACAGGTGTGTGGGTGTGGAAACTCAAAAACATGGAAGAGCAAACAAAGATCTTAAGGCGGATGGTGGATGGAGTGAGGATGGCCTCGAGCATGCATTTGAGAGTCCGGCAGGAGTGCACACAGTGGTTGTGTAAACCAAATTACACTTTTTTCAGACACATACAGCACAAAACTGTTAGCCAGGCTCCTTCAGGAATTTCCAAACAAAAAACTTTTAATAAAGTAGCTGAAAGGTGACTTTGGATTCCATTAAGTCACTAATTTGGAGTCTGGTAGGGCAGAGGTTAGGGTACTGTACACAGCTCAGGACTTTAAGATGACCTAATGTCATAAAAGTGGCTGTTGTCAGGCTTTTATTGGAACCCATAAAGAGGTTAAAGCGTGGCGTCTAACCACGCTCCTCTGAGGCTAAACCTCCTGACTGCTCCCATAAATGATTGACTTGGCCTCTATCAGAAGTCTCCCTCTCTTTCTCCCACCCTCTCTCTCTCTCTCTCTTACCCACCCACACACACACACACACACACACACACACACACACACAGAATAACAGATAAGCAGAAACAAGGGTCATGAGAAACATCTGTCTTTGTGTTATAAACTTGGGTGGAGTCCTTTCAATTTGATGTCATGCGCTTCGCTGACTGTTCTGCCTAAAATGGTCTACCTTGTCTCTCTTCCTGAAATGAGCTACTCTGTCCTCATATCTCTATTTTTTATTGTAATAAAGCACGGCACGTTTTCACCAAAAAATGCAAAGATTCATATATAAATGGCCATACATCAAGTTTCTCTGTAGATTCTTAACAGTCCCTCCTCCCCCAACCAAAGTTTTGAATATTCGCTGTTGATTACTAAATAAGCTCCGGAGCCCAACATTTTTTATTACCAGATAACAGTCTGACAGGTGAACTTGGACTTGATCTGTGCCTCTATGATGCAATTTGGATGTAAACCTTCAACATGATCAAGAAATCTAAACACTGAAGTGCCTTTGCTCTCAAGTTTGGAGTCTGTTGCTTCACTTGGTGCTATCTGATTCCCATTAAATCATATTTCATGAGTGACTGAGTGCTTCTTTGCAAGAATGACATAAGACCTAGGCGGCTCATGCAGTCCTGCTACATTTCATAATTATCTCATGATCATTATTGGCCCACAGCCCAGGATCATTTTTGGCACTTGGTGACAAAAGTTTAGACATTGCCGTTTGATAAATGGCATCAGTGCAACCATCGTTCAGTCGCCTTGCGCGACCTACGAAGGGAGCTAAGGGTTGGTTCTCTGGTAGTAGTCTGGTGATGCAGGTACATTAGAAGCAATTTCTTTGTGCTACCATCCAGCGAGGGTGACCGCTAGTTTGTATTCATGTCTGAGGGCGTGTGTGTGTGTATGTGCTGTATGTGTGTCAGAGCCGGTCAGAGAGTGAGTGTGTCGCGACCCTTCCTGAGACTGTGTCTAAATCAGTGGTAATTAGCGAAGAGTTCACTGTGGGGTGCCTGCCAGTGGTAGACGCTGGAGGGAGTTATTGACTCCATGTCCTCAGTTACAGCCCCTGCAAGGAAAAAAAACAGTTTGCTGCCTGGTCTTTCTCCACCACTACCACTCATTTATGACCCCGAGACGGTTTTTACTGCTAAAAAACAGGGTTTGTTTATGCTTGTTTGTATGTCCTGAGAGTGGAAAAAGGAAAGGTTGTAAAAACTCCAGAGTTGAGGTCTTGCGGGTTTTTATGGACCCCCCACACTGGGTATTAATTGCCATGAAGGGGAGAGAGGAGGAGGGGGACGGGGGTGGTGTTGTAACAGTAAAAGAGGAGGAAGAGAGTGACGGGGCTGCTGTCATCTATGAGGTAATTCAAGACAGTGTCCATTGGTGCCAGAGGGGCTAGGAGACATGGCAGCGCTGGAGAGTAGAGGGGGGGTAAAATTGTGAATCCAGTCATGGGAAAGTCCTGCCATCGCGTGTGCACACATGCTCACACATGCAAATATTCAAACACAGCTGCAGCCGGGGAACGGGGTCGAGCGAGAGGACGTTCCGAGTAGGTGGGTAAGGAGGGTGAAGGTGACACCCCTGAGTGTGGCAATGGGGTAGAGAGACATTGAAAGACTACAGAGAGAGGGAGGGTGTCGCAGCGCATGCCCCGACAAGTGGCTCCACTTCAGCCTTGCTATTGCAAATGTTCTCACACACTAATCTCTCCTGCAGGTTTTACAAGCATGCCAAGGAAAACGGAGCCCTGGCAAGCGCCGGGCTTTCCGACCACCCCCTTCTTGGCCTCCTTCCTTTCTCTCCACCCGCCTGCCTGCCCTGCTAACGGACGCACCGCCTGGGCTTGAGTAGGCCATGACCTCTGACCCCTCTCTGCTGCTCCAAGCCCCTCCCTGTTCCCCACTCCGCGACCTGAAAACTCTCCTGCTATGAGGGGGCCCCCCGGGTAACTCAAGAGCCATTCCAATGTGACAAATTGCTCCGGGAGTTCCAGGATAACTCTCTCCTCTCCTCTGTCTCTCTTCCTGCACCCCCCTCCCACACACACAAACACTGAGCAAGCCCCCCTTTGACAGACTCCCACCCCTGTCAGAGCCACCCAGTGGTTCTGCTCCGACTCCGGGTTGTGTAGCAGACGGCTTCTCCTTTTCCCCTCTCCCTTTCAGCCTCCCCACCCCACCTCCCCCGGTTCCCTTCCCCTTCCCCTGCCCCTGCCCCTGCCCTGCGCCCCTCCTCGCCCGGCCAGCGCCACAATGGGAGCTGAATGACTCAATTGTCTCTGATGAAGTGAAAGACAACGGAGTCCTCTAAATCCTTACAGAGGGATGAACTCACTCTCACTGTCCCGTTTTTGCTGTCCTCCACTGCTTTCCCAAGCGCAAGAAGGGGGTTGGTGGTGATGGGAGGGAGTTTTTGACAAGGGCTAATGATTATTTTCATTATTGATTACCTTGTCTGCAGTTTTTTCAATTAACCAGTCAATAAAATAGCAATATTTGTCAGAAGTTCCCAGAGCCCAAGGTCCCATGGTAATGTCTTACAAATTGCTCGTCTTGTCTGACCTTTTGTCCAAAAAATATCAAAAAGAAATAAGCGCCAGAACCAACACAGTTTGGAATATTTAGTAGACGACACTATGATTTCTTTTACTGAGGATCGTCCAATTATCAGCTAAAAATCAGCATATTTGTCCCAAAATGTAGTGAAGTTCAGTAGGCCTTTCAGGCAGAACGTGAATTTGCTTTGCTTGCGCCCAAGAGTGAAAAGCTGAAAAATCTCAAATGCAAATGTATATCAGTTCCAAATACCATTTATCAGGCTCGTTGATAACTAATAATCAGTATCGGTATCAGCCCTAAAAAGACATATCAGTCAATCCCTATTTTTTATTATTCTATGTTAAAGCAGGTGCTTTCTACTTGCTAGGCCTATTTGTGAGTGACTGCTGCTGCACCAAAGTTTGGCATGTTATGGGCCACAGAGTGTTAGCCCAGATCCACACTGACTGTCATCACAGTGACAACAAGCTGGGGCCCTGGTCCTGGTGTCACAGCTCGTGGCAGAGAGGAAGTAGGCTGGAGACAAATAGAGGGGCATCCAGAGCTCTCACACATCATCCTCACGTCTGCACAGCAGCTTCCACCACTGTTGTTACTAATTCAACACGCTGGCAGAGAAGCAATTTGGCTTAAAACACTCCTTCCTGCTACCGGTGATAGACTCTGATCTTTCCAAAAATAAATTTTCCACATCCTATCAAACATTAACCAAACGTCAATATGTGCTATTGACAAAGAAGTGGGGAGAAGTCTTACTCATGAATCTTTTATTGTGAATGACACACGCCGAAAGTGCAGGATTGTTCTGCCTGTTTCTGGTCAGCAACCAGCTCCTTTTCCATCAAGCCCACATCTGATGTGTTTATCACATTCGGCCTGGCGGCTGGGGCAGCAGCCACCGCACGGCTTGTTCGTTTTGTTTTGGATTAAGAGCAGAGGGCTTCAGACCAATCAAACAAACAGAGCTCCTTATGTGCCAATGTGGCTCCCAAACACTGGTCCACTTTCCAACAGGGAACCATGGGACAGATGATGAGGACCACTGGGGGCTCCAACAAGCATTTCAGCCATGTGAGCAATGTGAGAAAGGAGGGGAGACAGACACAGACAGACACACAGATAGCAGCTTGGGTTTAAAGTCAGCATATGGATGCTGGGTGTTGCTCTAGAGAGTCCAGCAGATCTTCAACCCATCTGTGGCTGCCTCGTATCACAGATATGGCCTAGCTCTACACGGGCGCCACGCAGATAGCACATGTACATTCGCAGTGACCTCTGTGACATACTTTACATGCTTACTCACTCATTCACACCTGAACAACAATGCTCACCCACATTTGAACAGCCTTTGGTCGACAGGCCCGGCAGCTCCTCTGGGAGAGCGCTCGGAGATGGGATTGACAGCTTGCAGATTACACCAATCAGACTGCTACTATAAAGAGCTTTATTTAAGTCTGAAATGATCAAGGCTAGTAAGAGGAGCCCATTCAAAGCTCGGCAAGTAAACTGCACAGAGCTTAAAAGATTAGTTCATCCAGTTTGACTACAATTTTATCCCTTTAAAAACGAGAGCTGAGCATATTGTCTCGATCTGTTGCGGAGATTGCCAGCAGTCTTTGTCCTCACTCACAAGTGCAAGAGAGGAAGCAAACATGTGCTTACACAAACACGTAATTTGTTGAGGAGGGGGCAGTAATTTTCTGTAATTGAGGGAGGGAGAAGCTTAATGCAACACAGACCCTTTGAAATCCCCCTGGTTAAAAGAGAAATCAGCATCCAACTCAGCAATATGATACATAGTTGTGTTTGTTTCTGCGTGCATTTCTTCGGAGGAATGGGATCAGTTTAATGCGAATGGAAGAAGAATTCCTTGACAAAACTGGGAGAAAGTTAGCTGACACAAGAGGGCCCATCATGGCTGCTTTGGTTCTGCTAATGCACATTTTATGAGTAAATATTAAAGAAAAAAAAAACACACCCCACCTGCTCTGATAGCCAGAGGCGTTTTGCAACCAGGAAAATAAAAGTGGAATGTGGGAAGGCCTGGGGTTTGTGTGCCCTGGGGCAGGAAGGGGTCCGCTGGGCCCATATTTACTCCAAAGCCAGAACCGCTTGGGGGTTCCACTGGCCCTGACAGCACTGGGGCCGCCGACCTGATCCAAAACCTCCCCTCCTCACCTCCTACCCCTTCCCCCTTTGCCAACAGTCTCCACCTCCACCTCAAACTCCCCTTCTCTCTCTTTCTTGCAGAACAACTCAACCTGACACTTTCATATGAGCCTTTTTTTTCCCCACATGGGGAACATGCACGTGACTTCTCCTTTCTCAACCCAGACTGTACTCACCCCTTAAAAAAAGGCTTTAGAAACAGGCTTGTGAAACAACTATTGTTCATAATATCTCGAAAAAGCATTGCAATCTTTGACAAAACGGGAGAATTGCTTGGTTTTTAACTGATCTGTTTGGCGTGCTTTCTCTAGACTTATTTCTGTGAACACTTGACTTTTATCTGGCCTGTCCTGGAAGTTAGTTTCGCTCTCTTAAACACTGGTTCATGAGATAAGTATGGCTTTGCTGTGACACTGTTTACTTAGCAAGTGTGGACAAATGTGCTGTTCAAACACCAGCTGATTGACCGGAAAGTTTCAAAGGATTGCGCAACATGTAGTCGACACATTTTCTAACAATCACAAAGACACAAAATTGTCAACTAGTCGAACGTTTGGCGAAAATAAAGTTGACTGCCTTTAATTAAATTGATTGGATGATGATAGACTGTCGCAAAGATTGCACACTCTTGGATGCACATGCAGCGTTCTCAAAGGAAGTGTGAGGGTGACATGATTGCAGTCCGAAACACCACCAACTTCTCAACAAGCCTCAGAAAGTAAACAGTGTTCCATTTCTGACTTTTGCACCCCCTCCTCCTTTCCCACTGTCCCTCTCCCTGTGTCATTAAGAGTATCTCTTGGCTGCTCTATAAATATGGTGGCAGGGAGGGTGAAGGCCAGCAGGAGCTGGCTGGTCTTCCATCAGCCCCACTAATGAACAGGCGCTCTGGCACCTTTAGCATCAGGCTCTGCTGCACAATGCCTCTGCTTTCAGGTGTTTCTCCCGCTCCACAGAGCTGATATTCTATCTATTCTTTCTTTCTTTGTTTTTCTTTACTCGGACACAAATATAACTTGGGCTTTAGGGTGTTTTCACTGGCTTCCATAATCCCTAGGGTGACAAACCTAGTCGGTTGCGTGTTATGGCGCTGGAAGCCCTGCAGCTTAATCAAAATGTCTTACTTACTCCTATTAGGGTTGTAAACGGAGTTAACTTAATTAATGAACAGAGTGGGATTACTCGTCAATACTCTGGTCTGGTTAGTTTTCCGTGTTCTGTTTTTGTGTTCATGCCACAAGGGCTGAAAAGATATCTGGATGCACAGTGCACAGTTATGTTGAAAATAAAAATATCATAAATGAAGCTCGATTTTTTGGCGTGACACCAAAACATCTTTTATGCAACTGCTAAAACTGACAAAAAAAAGAAGAAAGAGAAATGTTTTAACTAAGGTGCTCGATGAAATCATAGGCACGATAAACAAGTTCCTCTACTTTCCTTCCTATTAAGATCTTTCAGCCATCCATGTAACAGGATAACAGAATGTACTCAGTCAAAGGCAAGCGGATTTACTGGTTTTGTCTTGAGGACATTTTGCCACTTATCAATTCTGAGAACTCATAAGCATCTTGGATTAGTGGCGAAACAGCAATTCTACTTCCTTTTGTGACTTGTTTTTAAATAATCTTTTAGATTATTTTTTTGTGTTAGCTTGCCACGCATCAATTGTGGAGGCTCCACATCTGGAGGTAGGCTGATGGATCGACAGGCCAAAGATCAGGTCCTGGACCTTCCCGGCTGGAGTCTCGCACACACTGACCTACTTCTACACGGAGGTGAGCGGGCATATCTGCAGGCCTAGGTGTGTCTAAACCCCTTACGCAAGGCGAGGGCCAGGGGAAGGGAGGAGAAGAGGGTTGGGCGACTCATGCGCTCACTACATGCTTACCTTTTGTTTGCAGGAAGCCGGGTCTGAGGCGTGGAGGGGAGAGTTAAAAAAAGGTGAACAGCAGCTGAGCTCTGCTGAGGGAGGAAAAGTAAGCTGATTGCAAGCGCCCACATTGTGCTGGAGAACGCTGTATTTGGTATTGTGCTGGAGGAGAGCTGAACGCTGCCCTTGATGTTGAGTGTCTGGTTTTGTTCTGCGAGAGTTCACTATGAATTAGTTAAACGGTAGACTGGATATAAGGATGCTACGAAACATGCCTCAGAGGGAGAGAATGTGTACACTCTGAGGCTTCACAGAGACTTCCGATATTCTGAAAACACTACACACTATCACACAATTCCACCTACGCATATTCATCAATCAGAAAGCATTATGTTGAAGGCATCACACGCACACACCAACAGGCAATTAATCTTCACAAAAAGCATCATACGAAACCAACAAACATTCAGCCTGTTCTGTGTCTCTTTCACACTTGCACATACACCTTGAAGCAGTTCAGCCTCCATATTCATGAGGCCTACTCCCTCAGCATACCTAAAGCCGGGGGTTTTAAGGGGTTTCAACTCAAAACTCAAATATGATTTTAGGTTATGGATCTGTAACCCGACCCACGAGGCTAATGCATCGACTTCAAGCTATCTATTTTGGGTTCAATTAGCTTTAACCTCACCTATTATTGTTGTTACGAAACATGGTATTTACTATGATATTGTGCATGAAAAAACATTCCCACACAAGCAATTACATGCACGCTCACACAGTGGGGTACTGCCGCTTTGCCACGGTAGCTTAATGAATAAATAAGTAATAAGGGCTTGGTTATTGGAGCTCATTAAAATGGGAGATGCTTCCGTGACAATAAGACCTGAGGAGGGTCAGGGGAGGCGGCGGTGGCCCGAGCTACACGGCCGCCTCCCCTCATCCCTCCACAACCTGACCACGTGCCCCCAGCGCTCACCTCCAAATCAACTCTGTCGGCGATGCATCCCCCCCCCTCCCCAACCTTACCCTCTGCATCCCCACCTTTCCTGACACAGCAGCGCACGCATCCTCATGCACGCACGCACACACACACACCTGCAAGCGCGGGCTCAAACACACACACACACCTCTCTCATGGTTAATTACCACTTAGCTCAATCACATGGTGATCCGTCCAGAAGAGCCACCCCCACCCTCCTCCCCCGCAACACAAACAGCAGCGCACATGCCAATTATTGATGAATCTTTAATATGGCGTTTTACAAAGTCTCCATCTCATTTCCTACCACTGAGCAGGTGATTAGTCTTCCAATAGGACAAGCAATATGAAAAAAAAACAGCTTTAGCATTTAAAATACAACATGCATAAGCTTGAGATGTAATTAATTAGCTTAATGTGATATCATTGCAGGGTTGAAATAAAGTGGCCTGAGCCATTTGGAGAAGACAGCTAACTTCATTTTTTTTTTTTTTCGCTCCTCCTGCCTTGCATCTCCAGCTAGCTCTGTCTAAAACCCCCGCACAAAAATCCCACGCCGCGATAACATGTCAATAATGAGCTGAGGCCATCTATTGATCAGCTTAATTTTGCATCTATTAGCTAGGGAACGGCTTGCTCCGGGGGCGAGGGAAGCCAGGCGCTAACACGCACCGACAGGCTGGATGGAGATCATTACAACTGATGTTCACACACACGCTGTGATTGACATGGAGATAAGGCAAGGGAGAGCCCGGGCTCGCACGCCTCCCCGCACACTAAGCTAATGATACACCAAACGTGTGCTCGGTGTGTGTACAGCGGTGTGTGTGTGCGGGAGCATGGTAGAGAGCGTCTATCTAGAAAGAGAGTTGGAGCAGGGGAGAAAAGAGAGAGAAAGAGGAGAAGAAAAGCAGGCCACACGCCTTTGCTAATTGGCTCAGTCAGACAGGGAAGCTCATAAAAGACGAAAAAGCATTTAGTGGAGCACCTCAGCTTTCTGGATCGCCTTATCAAGTCTGTGTCATTTAAATACCGTTGACTACACCACAGAGAAGCCCGGCTTTGACCTGGAATGCACGGCTTCATCTGATACTTCCTTAATTTAGAGAGTTTGCATAAGAAACTCAGTCGAGGCATTCATTATGAAAATCGTTTGTTTTTCCCCGTGAACGAACGATTGCGAGCCTCATGTGCTCCGTGTCAACACGGCAACCAAAGCAGATGAAAATAAAAAAAAAAAAGAGCAGAGAGACGGTCTTTCTTTTCCTCTGAGCTGTTTCCGACTCCTTTTCTCACATTCTGAAGAGGTGCCGTAGCGAGGAGGGGATGGATCCATACAGAGAACAATATGGTGCGATGCCCTTTTCCTCCCGCCAACCTCTCCACCACCACCGCGGCGCCGATAGGGCCCCGGCTTGGCATTGATGCAACCAGCTGCAACATAGGATGCTGCATGTCATCCACACAGAAACGGAGGGAGAGAGAGAGAGAGGGAAAGGGAAGGGCCAGGCGCTGGAACTGCACCTTTTACCACGCCATCAAAAAGAAACGACTGAATCTTTGTGTACACCATC
This sequence comes from Pagrus pagrus, assembly GCF_965226575.1. Classification (NCBI taxonomy): domain Eukaryota; kingdom Metazoa; phylum Chordata; class Actinopteri; order Spariformes; family Sparidae; genus Pagrus; species Pagrus pagrus. The sequence goes on along the minus strand of NC_140208.1, from coordinate 10,774,634 downwards.
TGCACGTCTGAGTTTTTACGGGGAGGAGGTCTTGTTTTTTACGCCAGATAGATAGGCTCTATGGCGGTGAGGTCAGAGGCACTAACAAAAAAAAAAAAAAAAAAAAAAAAAACTGTGTGTTTTTGTCAGCTGAGGGATGCAGCGGAGGGATCGAGGGAGCAGCGGGAGGAGGGGAGGGAGGGAGGGAGGTGAGGGGAAGGGTGGGGGGAGGAGGAGAGAGGAAAAAAAGCCCTCAGCCAAGCCATCAAGTTGAACATTGAACTTCACAGTAGTAGCTGCCTTTCTATGCCTCTCCTTTTGATGTTACCTCCAAAGCAAAGGATCAAAGGCTTGGAGTGTGGCGTGGGGAAGTCCCAAGCTCTTAGCCTGCCAGCCTGTGATATATGCAAAAGTCTACGCCAAAAGAGAGAGAGCGAGCGGGGCAGAGGGAGAAAGAGAGAGAGAGAGAGAGAGACGGAAACAGAGAGAGAGAGAGAGAGGGGGAGCAAAAAAAAAGAGAGAGAGAAAGCTTGCATGGAATGTGGCTAAATAGTATGTTTTGTGTCTAATGAATGACAAGGGGGTGACGCAATCGGGCAGGAAGTCACGGTGTGACGTAGAGCCGGGCGAAGTGCACGCAAACGAGTTTAGAGAACAGAGAGTGGATGGAGATGGGATGGGGTGAAGCTGGCACAACTACACCCCCCCCCCACCCCCACCCCAACACTCCCCACCCCCTCCCCCAACCCTCAACCAGCAACGCAGGACAGCCCCCCGCTACTTCCAACCTCGCACCAACCCCCCCCCACCCATCCACCCCCCCGCCAACCCAGTGCCTCTCTCCCGACATCAAGGGGGTGAGAGGCTGTGTCGTCTCGACATAAATATACAGTGTGCCGTTAAAGCGAGGACTACAGTAAACACACTGCACATGAAATCCTGGTTGTCTCTCGCCGGAGCACAAACACACAACACACACTCGCACTGTGGGCTCAGCTGGGCCAAAGAGGGGAGCAGAGGTGTGCTAAACTTGACAAATCTCTACGAGACAAACACAATCCACACACACACAGACACACACGCTCACACACACCCTTTCCCCAAGGCTGTAGGATTAAGAGGTCCAGCTGGCTGACAGCAAGCCCTTCCTTCCCACGTATCCCGTCGATCTCAACCACCCCCCCCTCACACACTCTTCACACACACCCAACCTCCACAGCCCCTCCCACACCTCCACCCCCGGGTCTGCCAGCCCATCCAGCATGCCAGGAGGACACACCTGAATTTGACATCGATCGGCCCCGAGTTTCACCTCCCTCTGCCCCGTTTGCACTCGCACAACGGGGAGAAAAAAAGACTCCAGAGTGTTCAGGCAAACAAGGAATCCTCAAGAGAAATATAGATGTTGGGTGGAGAAGCTTAAGAGGAGCCACCACGCCACGGCTACACATCATCAGCACCATCCGTGCTCTTGTCCATCCATCCTTCCCTCTGGCCTTAGCTACTGCTTGTATTCCTCAAGTTTCCTTGAAACTCCTGGCCTTGAGAGATGGCGGAACGAGTGGAGGGGGGTAGTGAAGATAACATATAATGAGCCCTGTTGTTGGAGGAATAAGAGAACGTGAGACGGAAAGAGTGGTGAAAGAGAACGCTGGAGTAGGAGGAAGAATATAAACCTTAGCGAGATCTCAACCCCCCCCCCCCTCCTCTCTCCACTTCACAACAGCTGCCGGGTCACTTTACGAACGTCTGGGAGAAAATATGCAGCAGGGTGCTGTTTGAGTGTTACATGATTTTGTCGACAGGGAAGCATGTGGACGTGAATGTGCAAGAAAATATTCAGTATTTGAATACGTGAGATGACTGAACGTTGTCGGAGATGTTCCTATACAGTTTCTGCCTTTGCGATGCTGATTCGCTGATTTGAGTACAGAGTGGTGCCTTAAAAATAAAATACAGAATATATATCAACATTATTGTTCAACAGCGGTGTACAACTAACCTCTTATGGATGTGATACAATAGCTACTGACTGAAGGTTAAAACCTTGAAAATGAAGGACTAGAATGGCACTAAGTAGAGTGCATACCTCTGCCAAGGCCCAATCAAGCCTAAACCAATATCCTATATATATATATATATATATATATATATCCTATCCTATTTAATACCGTATAGCGGCTGAAAAAAAGCAACCCTCTATGAAAACATTTAAATCCGCTTGATCCGGACTTTTATTGGGATCTGTATCAAACTGTACTCAGTCACAGATAACAGCCACCTAAGGACTTAAGGAAAATGTCTTGCAATGTTAAAGCAAGTTAGAAAATAATCCTGGACCCGTCTCTTTATCTGTATCCACACCGAAAGTTTATTGGGTCTATTCTGGGTTGAGACCCATCCTCCATCCGAGGTCATGCTTAAAGCTGAAGAGTCCAGTTTCGGGACCAATAAATTATGTGGTAACGAATCATCGCATGACTCGTGTTCTTGCCAGTACCTGATCCATTTCAAGCAGAAAATCAGCCATTTTGGTATCGGAACACCCTTAAAATGAAGATGTTATTGGGCTGTGCTTAGCACATCTTACGTGTCAGCATGCATCTGGCCCTGGAGGGATCAAAGACGAATGAAAGAAGCGTTCAACACAAGAAGATAAACAGGAGTCCGAACGATGCTGGATTTTTGAGTGTGATACCAATAATATTTGAGAGTTCAACATGCCTTAAACCACTCACTCCCAAAACCAAAGAGCAAAGAACCGGGATTTAAAAATTAATCAGAAGGTGAGATCTGTGAAGTCTCTGTTGATTCAGTGTTTTTACGGAAGCGTAACATGTAAATCAACTTCATGAAGCACCACAACAGGTTCTCTCATATTCACCTTCGCCAGCATGACCGTTTCAAGCTCAATGGTGGGAGGTTGCGCTCATTAATATTGACTGGATAGTCCAAGGCTATGACAGCAAAACATATGAATTCTTCAACTTCCTTGTTACCTGGAGCCAGAGGTGAGTGACAGGCCTAATGTGGAGAAAAGACCAGGCATGATTTAGGTGAAGTTTGGGTGAAGACAAAACAAGAGCGTCGGCAGCGGGGTCTCATCTCGGTTGTGATCGCAACCAGAGGATGCTAAAAATGTGCTTAGGGCTGCCTCGCCCCGACGGAAAGCTAATGAGAACAGAGAAAAATCTATCCGGCAATTCACCATGATGCCATCGACAGAGGCAGATCACTACCACGGATTGGGTTGGGTTGGGTGTAGAAAGAGAAAGAAAAAAATAAAATAAAAGCAGACAAGGCAGCAGTGTCAGGAAAGAATAAGAATTAGGGAGTGAGAAGTGGAGAAAGAGGAGAGCAAGAGATAGAAGGGAGGGGAAAAAAATTCACAATGATGACACGTAAGTGCAAAGAGCGATTAAGGATTTACTTTCAAAAGGACTCGCATTGATCTTTTTTGATAGACCTGCAATAAATCAAACCGGATTGACTCGCATGAGAACCAAGCCTAATCCTTTAGTCAGATCCAGGAGAACTCCAACCAAACCAGCTGTTAATTTAGGCTTTACAAGATAAAGCGGGAGAAATCCAACCTGATGTACCCTAGGGCAGGGGCTTACATCATCTCTGTAAAGCAATCAACTTATTGCCAGTTTGGAGAGGTAATCAGAGCACATACTGAGAGAGGAGAGGGAGAGAGGGGAGGGATTGCTGGGTGGAGAGAGGGCGGTGGTAAGAGAGAAAAGGGAGACGAGAGATGGTTGAAGAGATTAGAGAGGGAACAGAGGCTGAAGAATGTAAGAAAAAAACAATCCGCTTTATGAATGCTATTTAAAAAAGAAAACTGAAATTTATTTTTTCTGCATGCTGGCCAAAAACACAAGTCCTCTGACTGAAACAATGAAACTTAACTTTGAAAGAAAAAAAACATGTTTACACAGAGTACATCTCCAATTATCTCCAGAGGGCCGAGATGAAACGGAGAGGAGCTAGCTAGCTGCAAACAGTAGCTCTCCAGGCTGACAGCAGGGAGTGGAGGCAGGCTTCAGCTCTCCCCCCGTCCTCCACACCACCCTGTAATTTCCCTGGAGGCCGGCCCAGACCTCGTCCCCATCCCCAGTGGCCGGTGCCACCTCAGCCGGGTCCTGCCAGCCGCGCTGTGGCTGCTCCATAGCACAACCATAGTAATTAAAATGGTTATTTTTGTTTGGGGGGAACAAGAGGGATTTTTTTCCAAGCTCTGGGCGGAAGTATTGCAAGACACCATCCAGCCCACACTGAGTAAACCACACTGATGTCTTTTTCAGTTGCGCATTCTGTGCTTCTGTGTACTGTATGTCATCAGGGTACTATGGGGGTTTTAGTTCCTCTTCTCAGCTGGGTGTGTGACACCGCAATGGAGGATGCAGGAGATAAAGCTTGAAAACCACACCAACACCCCCCCTTGTGCGCACACTGGCACAAAGACTCATTAGCTCACCATCTCCCCTGTCTTTAATGTCCTGTTTACAACACTAAACAACCAGATCAGGACTGAAATCCAATCACAGAGCTTTGCAGGGCCCTTCACGTCGGCCTCGCAGGAGAGCTGAGGAGAAGCAGGCCTTGTAGTCTCTGGACTCTGTCCAAGGGAAACCAAACCTCGGGAGTCAAAACAAAACCACACATAAAATCAGAGTTAAAACAGCAGCCTCTATTCAGCCCGTCGTGACCCCACCGGCACACACACATAAAAAACATACACACTGTTCGGCCCGTGCTTCTCTATCGGCTCCTGGTTACACTGTATGCACACAGGGATCACTCCGTCTTCAGCCGGGCTCCTCTCACATCGCCAAATTGACTGAGGCTTGGTGACTCGGGTTTTGACACGGGCTCGTTGGTGTGTGGGAACACACACACACACACACACACACAGGACACATCCATGTAAAGGAGACTGCCACTTAAGCTAGACTCACATCAGCCTGCGCTATCTTTAGCAGCTGGGCTAAACTGTTAAAACCGCAAAACAACTCCCCCCCCTCCCAGCCAGCCTCCCCCCGACTTCAAATAAGACGGCCTGGCTCTTTGGCAGTGGCTGCCCACTGGCACCTCCCTCCACAGCCGCAAGGTCACACGTTTAATTACACAGAAAGTAGTAATCTCACCAGACAGATGGCAAGCAGGCCGCCTCTCAATTACTTTATGCCCAATTGAATCATTACTGATGTTATTTGCTAAATTATGGCACAGAGAAAAATACCACAAAAACTGGATTTGCGCTACAAGTGGGAGGGGGAGGAGGGTTACGGGGTCGTGGCAGAGTTAGGACAGAGAGGCAGATGTGCCTCTCGCCAAGCAACTGTGACAGAGATCAAAAAGGCGTGAACAACACAAGCGCATGACTGTGTTAGCTTTTGGGAAAAAAATTGGAAGTTTAATACCACAGTGATCAGTGCCAGAAAAAACAGACCCTTATTTTTCTCGAAACCAAAACTGGTACAGAACATTGGCCTGTGTGGAAACAGTCGGCTCCCGGCAGCCCAGTTGAGGAAACCGCATGACAAGGCCAATTTAAAACGTGAAGAAAGTGTCTGTCTCTTAAAAGTGAGCCAAGGAAAGGGAGTTTAGAGTTTTTTTCTTTTCTCTTTAAGACAACCAGTTTGTCGTTGGGGAGCATCCCAGTAGGGTTCGACTTCTTTCCTAAAACCCCCCCCCAAAAAAACGGCAAGTGTGATCGGTCTCATCTCACAGTCCACCCCTGCTGATGCCTCACTCATCGTTTCTCAGCTCCTCCTGCCAATGGCTTCTGTGAACAATTAGAGGTTGACTTTCCCAGCGTCTCAGACCACAGCATCTCAATCTCTGGCCAGGGAGCTCCAACAGTCAAGCTAGCCAGCCAAGAAACAAGATTCTCCTCAAGTTCAGGCCTGAGATTTGCTATTTATTCAAACACTCACTGCTAGTGAGGCCTCTCTCAGCCTGTTTATGATTTAACACTACCACAGAGCTAAATAACAGCAAATTAACGGCGCTGACTGGCCTCATTAATGTCAGGCATAAAGTGCTTCCAGCGAGATCTTTTCTGAATGTGCGAGGCCTACCACTAATGTTAACTCAATTACCAAAGCTTGGTTCTTGGGCATACCAAAAGAGATGAGGCTTTGGAAGCATGGTATGACTATAAATCCTCCAGCTGACTGGCTGCTTGTGGGGTAGATATGGGTGTCCAGGGATGGGAATCGATAAGATGTGGTCAGATTCTTTACTGATTCCCTTATTGAATTCTGATCCATTTTAGTCAAGGTGGCTGTGGCAACGTATCAACATCTAAAATGGGTCAGATGAGAGAATATTTGTACAGTTGTTGTTTTCATTCAGGTTTTCTTAGCCAAAGAGTCTGCCTGCATGGCGCTGATGTTAATATGAGTGTCAAATATGAGTAATTCCTGGAATTTAAAGGTAGAGAAGGGAGAATGATAGTTGATTGTTGAGTCTCATTCCCAGGTCGTCAAATATCAATGCTTTGGGTCTGTATTTGGCCCAAAATTCTAATCAAAAGCATCTGTATTGTATCAATCAGCTTTCTCTGCCTTCCCTGCCTTTAAGCCAATGTGGTATATAAAGATGTTTCCGCATACTGCCGGTGTTTCCACCCTGACTTGAAACCATCTTTTTACAGACGTGACAACCAGCACTGTTGTCCTCTTTCCTTGTGAATCGTTTCCTCCCCTCCGTCTTCTGACCTCTTCTTGTCGAAGTTTCCGACAACATTTATGCCTCAGTTTTACTGTCAATGTTTTGCAATGCACAACTATCAGGAAAACACATGGGCAACAATAAAAGGAATTGAGAAGCTGTGAGGCATACGCTGGATCGGACAATTAGGAACCAGTTCTCAATTCCTGTCCGTATGTGTGTCACAACTTTATACCAGCAAGAGCCAAATGTATGCCATGTAAAACAAAACTACATGGTGTACAGCTGAGGCCAGTGTTCACTTCTAAATTTACTAGAGCATAGGAAGAAGAAGATTAACATGTTGGTTCACCAGCTCGAATAACTTCTCAACCAAACCACATAGTATGAAGCTCAACACAGTGGTGGTAAAAAAACATTTGTCCTACTGGTGATCGTAACAAGTCTGGCAGCTCGCCACTAACGGAGAACAGTTGTGTCTAGAGGCACGTATGTAAAATGATCTGTGGGACCATATCGAAAACTTCCATGCGTTTTCCTGAGGAATTGCACCGGCCCACAGACGGCAGTTGTTCTCCCACGAGGGTGGGCAAGCATCTGGGTAGAAGCGAACAGGCAGGCGGAGCAGGAGAAGAGGATGACTAGATCTGCATATTTACAGGGTTTTCAGATTGCATTCAAAAGCGATCCCAAAAGGCGAGTCGAGAAAATGAGAAGAAAAGGGTCCGTGGAACTTCCCCTAGAAGGCTCAGAGGGTTTACAGTAATGGCTCCCAGGCACTTCTACAACCCCGCTATCCTGAGAGGACGGGGGAGGTTTCCTGTTCAACTTTAGAGTTGTGACATTGCTCTGCCTGGGAGAGAAGCTGCACTGCCGTTACTATAGGAAGTACTAGAGACAAGCTGAAGGGACATTTTTACACGATAACCTGTTAGTGTGCATTACCAATACCATATTTGGTTATCAAAATGAAAATGAAATTAAGACTGGTCACACATCAAAAAACACTATCAAACCAGAACAGAAACAAATCTTTATAAAGCTTTGTGTGCTTTTCAGATTCCTCATTAAGCACCAGATACTGCATAGTGGACTATTTCTGACACTGAGAGCCATTACATGCCTCTTGTGGTTGCTGGTGCTCACAAGCACATGACAGTTCTCACGTCTGCAGTGATGTAATCATAGTATGAGTGCAGATCTTATCTCTCAAACTTCGAAACATTGCAGATGCAGTGCGTTAACCGCCCCTTACACACAATTTGGTGTTGGATTCTCAGTGTGTCGATGAAATAATGAAACAACAGATAAACTGGACTTCCAAGTTCAAGTTTGCTTACTCAGATAGCACTTAAAGCATAAGTAACAGTGGGTTAGGAGGAGTTCATTTCAGAGCACAGTAACAGCTCTGCCTGTAATATTATAAATACAAGAGGGCAGAAGGTATGTATTTAATACCGGGAGGCTGCAGAAGGTGCATGCACAGGCACATGCGGCACACACACAGCCTTACGCCACATGACTGCAGTGAAGCCTGCTCATTTGATCCCTCAGTGGCAGGGAATTCTAGCTGATGCTGTATCCCAATGGCCCACACTCGACTGTGGGTCTAGCAGTCTCTCCCCAGCTGCCGTACGGCAGGCATGGGCGGCAGCGCTGGCACCTGTCTTTGACAAGCCTCAGCATTCACACTGACTCTGGTTTCCTGAGGCCGGCTGCCTGACAGTCAGGTGACAAATGCTAACAAACACTGCGTCCGACACGGACTGCAAACATGCATGCACACGGACAATCCAAAATCTACAGAAGCAAGAGGCACTTAAGTACGATCCCAACCACTTAAAAAGCATCGGCATCATAGTGAGAGAGGTCTTGGCCTCTCATGTTTCTCTGTCTGATAGCAAACCCTACCCTGATTCAGGCTGTGGCTTGGAGCTGTAAACCAAAGCTTACCTCAACGCCTCTCACCCGCCCGGCTATGCTCTAACCACAGTTTTTGCATACCGCTCAGCTTGTGTAACTGTTGAGTGGTTTTGCTCCAGCGAAACAATGGCTGTGTAACACACTAAGCAGAGCGAAGCCATCTAATGTCAATGAGTTGCAAGAGTTGATTAACATAAATCTGTCCACGCTACACAAGAAAAACAGCCAAAAATAACTAGAAGCATTTAGCAGCTGAGGAGCTCTCATGCTAACAAACTGAAAGGAACAGAGGTGTGACTGCCTGTGAGAGAGCCAAACACAGCTCCGGCTCAGGTGAGTCGGACATCATGCTGAGGGCTTAGCGTACCCACAGTAAACATCGTCATCCACACTGTAATTATAACTCAATTTGAAACTCGCCTGAGTTCAGAGAGAGTATCAAAGCCAATCTGGGTCAGAGTGAATTCTAACACCATCAACATTAACAGAAACCCTACGGCAACATTAAGCTTGCACTTCGGGGGGGTCTACAGTTGTCAGACACTTTAATTCAGTGTTTTTTAAGACACTTTAAAGATATTTTAACCACATTCAATACTGACTTTTTGGAATATACTGAAGATAATTACTGTACAGAGGTAAGTTGTAATATGAGGTCCCATGCAGAGGTAGGTCTTATGTAGGAATGTGGTTATTAGAGTGAGTTAGGTTGATCTACAATTTGCCAACAGTGCAAGAATAAAGTAAAAAGACAGTATTTGGAAAGTTAAAAGATTTGTAACAGCAAAATGTGGACGTCGACGTAGAAGAGCTTGATTCATTTTGGACAAAAATCATTTAAAATATGGATAAATGAAATTAGACAAAATGTTTGTGGCAATTAAGACCTCATAAATACAACTTTAAGGCTATTAAAGACCTGTATACACCTGTCTTCTATGCATTATCGCATAATAATTAGATGAAAATCTAAATGTTTTTACAGACAATACTTGATAGATTGACTCTAGAACCAGAAATTGAGTTACAGGTCTGCTCTCTTAGGGCATTTAATTGCCATGAACGGTCACAGTGGAGCTACAACTGCTGCATATAGAAAAAAGCAGTCATTTAACTTGCGGGGAGTGGGGAAGACGACAGGACCTGATTGAGCTCTCGGCATGGCAAAGCATGCTGGTACTCACTCTGCCGCCCAGTGGACCACAGCCACGTTTCCCCACCTCATTTGCAAAGCAATCCCGCTTCCCTCCCACTCAGTGCATCTTTTTGTCATTTCCATGTCCAGGCTCCATTTGTTTTGTCCGCTGAGACGGCACGAGGGGGAGGAGGAACGGAGGGAAGGAACCAGGTCTCAAGGAGACTGCTCTGCAACCAAAGAGCATCTTCACATGAAGACCCCCTCCCAAAAAAAAAATACACATGCACCCAACCCACTGAGCCAACACACACTCACCTCTCCCCCGCCTGACTAATGTGCCCTGACACTCGTACATCACCCGTAAATTGGCCAAATGAATTAACCACGGCCCCTGCTTAGCTTTACGGGCTTTAAATGGATTTTCTCCTCTCCAGGTCTGCCCAATAATTGCATTTATCCATCTTGTTGAAGCCAGGTTTACACACTCGCGAAGATCATGCCAATCCCCGGATACATTTTCCGCTCTGGTGGCAAGAGCGTGAGAGATTTGTCATCGGATCATAACAGGTAATTCAAACAACAATTAGCTTGACGACTCCGCCGTATGTCAATGTCTGGCTCCTTGTTGGACAGGACCTTCTATCTCTTCATCTGTCCGTACATCGCTTCTTGTTGCCCTTCCCTTATGCCTCAGTGTGATAAATTGAGCCTTGTAATACTTTTTATCTCTCATCCGAGCCTCCAGGTTAAAGCGGCAAACACCCACAGTAGGGAAGAAAGTAGTGGCTATCAGTCTTTCACTGTTTCATTGTTCACAAACACACATTCAGATGGAGAGCAGAGGCCGGGTGAAGGCAGAGCTGTGAACACCGGCATCAGTGGGGGTCATCTGCACACTTGTGAATGTTTGAACAGAAGTGCATTAGACACTGGGGGGGCCCAAAGGACAATTCAGCTATGTAAACATGCAGCAACTTCCTTCCCTCAGCTCCTCCAGGCCTGCACTGAGACAAGCCACTGTTTAAACAGCACACACAGCATTCCTGTGCCTGGGCCCCGGCCAGCTGCTGCATCCTCACTGCAGGCCTGCCTGCCTGCCTGCCTGAGCAGAGACAGATACAGGCCTTACAACAGCAAGGGTCATCCACAACGCACAAAGGGCTTTTATAGACATGCAAAACTGGACTCATCTAGTAGAAATGCTCTAGAGCTCTGCACTCGCCGCTTAAATGCTGACTGCCAGAGTCCACACTGACCTCCCACGGAAGAGAGATTAGCTGAGAACTAAAATCATCACGTCCCTAAAGGGCCCATCCTGAAATCTTTGCCACTCGACGCCACCTGTAATGACGAGGCTGGAAATTTATCTTTATTGATATTTCAAATATGCAAAGTGTGGTGTCCAATAAAGATAGAGGACGCAGTAAAGAGGAGATAAAGAGCGTCCTGGTTCTAAAGGGCACTGTGACGTGCATCACATGACACAAAGGCCACCCCCGCTCCGTGATGCCACTGTCCGTTTCTGAACTTTCATTATGGCTGAACAGGTTTCGAATTCACGTGTTAATATCTGAAATTGACCTTCGACTTACACGCCGATAGACAGTAAACGATTACTTTTATTATTTTCATTTTCATCTGCCAGTTATTTTCACCATGAATCGAATAACATTTGTTTTATAAAGTGTCAAAAATATGCAAATATTCACATTGAAGAAGCTGTAACCAGACAATGTTTGGCATTATTGGTTAAAAAATTAATGACAAATAGTTGGCAACTAATTTTCTTTCGACTGACTGAATCTGAGAATACATTCATAATGCTCAAAAATGTTCAGGTAATCTTGTTTATTACACAAATACACGGCATCGCCTCAACAATTTCACTCCTACTCAAAGATAATATTATGTTAAGGTGTCCAGCACAAGCTAAGTTCGACTGTATATATAATCCAGACATCCACAAAGTTAATAGTGCAGTATCTCCTTACTTGTTTATCCACAAAAGACAAACTTTGGAATTTTGTGGTGTTAATTTTGGACTTTGACAGCAGTTGCTCCACTTAAGTAACTTCCAAACCAAATAAGAAATTCAATCTCGCTCTTCAACGGTTTCGAAAATGGACTGGCCACAAGGGAACCTGACGGAATAATACTTGTGTGTCCAATTTAGGGTCAAGACCCATCATTAAAGAAACCAGGATGTAGAGAGAATCATCCCTGAGAGTGTGTAAACGGGAGCATGTGCAGCACAAATCTGCATTAAAAACATCAGCTGGTTTTATTAGAAAGCCTAAAATCATTACTTCCTCCGCTGCCAACGATGGTGAACCGCAGTTCACCGTTTCAATCTAACAGTAATGACTAGAGGTGACTAGATTGCATTGTTTCCCGTTTGTCTTCCAGTTCATTTGGTGCTTCTGCCTGTCCGTCAGTTCGTCCCTTCGGGCTGGACGGCGAAGGCCACTCATCTCACCTCGGGACAGTTGTCCAAACAAGACACTCCATTCACTCTGACCCCCAGAGGGAGGGAGGCCATCGACAATTCACTCAGCGCCGTGAGTCAATTTGTTCACTTTTGGAATTGACCCTGAACACTGCTGACACACCGGCCTCTCACTGGAGAGGAAGGAATACGTGATGCTGAGGACGGTGGGGGGGATGTGGTGGAAGGAGCTTTATTTAAGCTGAAAACCTGCTAAAACAATGTCCATACATGTGTTTTCACTTTCAGTGCTATGCAAGTGCAATACAAGTAGAGTATTAAGTCAGAAGACCCATTTTGGGGATGGAAAAATAGAGAAAATGTTGTTTGAAATGTAATTTATTTAAAATATGAAGTCTGTTTACACAATTACTTTTCCATCTATTTAAATTTGCACAGCCAATCAGATTGCTTGATGCTGAAAACAAACAATTAATACACTCCATACACCTGCACAATGGTTGGCAATTCAGTGCTCACATGCTAAGCGTAGGCCATGTGTGGATGTGACAAGCTGTTCACATGAAATGTTATCTAGTGCTGTACACAAGTTGACAGCTGTCTCTTTACAAGAGGCGTATTATTATTGTGTGTAAATAGGTTTCTAACAGCTGGTTTAAGAGCTAACGCGGGAATTTACTCTTAATCTGTTTTCCACTGGAATTGGTTCATCAAGTAGGAAAAAAAAAGAAGCAGGAATCTAACATCGCTCCACACGGCACGCCAGCGCAAAGGGGTTACATTTTATTAGCCTTGTGCATTTTTAAGTAATCTCGCCAACATTTTTTTCCCCCCCAAATCCTACCATAATCCGCAGATTAGTAGATGAATTTATTTCTGCCCGCGCTCTAAAACCTCCCTCACCTTTTGCAGGCGGTTATGAATCCGCCACCTTTAACGACAAACAAGCAGACGATCGCCTCATTAGCGGACCGCCTCCCAAACGCGCACATAATCGCACGCACTCCTTGGAGCTTATCCAGCTACAATTAAAAGTTTAATTAATAGATTAAAAATACATTGACTGGAGTTTTATCACCTTAAACTCCTCCATTATGTGTTTAGCACACACAAAGTGCCTGCCTCCAATCAGAGCCATTTTGAACAGATTATCTGCATACAGAAATTCCCTTGACTGTATTGGGACTGGAGATACAAACTAGGTACAAAAACAAGACTGCTGAAAAGCCCCATCTGCATCTGCAAATTTTGATACTGCACACAGAGTTTGACATTATTTATGTTTAATGTCATGTAATGTGAGTTAAAACAGATAGATAAACTGAGGTAACATAGGATCTGGTTTCTATTTTATGTGGAAAATTAAATTAGCTGATGAGGGCGATGCCAGTGTTTCCTACCACCACTGTCTGATTGTTCAGACAGCAGAGCAGAGAGGTAAAATAAAATCAAGTATTTTCACAAAGATATTAGCCTGAGCGAGATTCTTCTTCTGTGGTGCGTTCCAGAGCATTCTACCACAGCCATAAAAGGCTGGTGTACCACAGGTGTTCAGTGCACACTGGCACGGCTAGTCATTATCTAGCCCGACATGATCATTAAGAGCTGTGATGGCAGTGTGGCACCTCCTCCCTGCATGCACACACACACATACACAGACACACACAAGCTGTAAAAAAAAAAAAAAAAAAGCTCCAGTTGAGACTCGAGCACTCCCTATCAGTTGTTGTAAAAAAGGGGTGAGAGGGGAAGCTCCTTTCTCAACGAAAAAGCATGTCAGCGCCGGTGCACTTTGACCCTTCCCATACACACTCCACAATCCAAACAGAAGGCCAGCACCGCCAGAATTCCTCCGGCGTCACAGCGGCCCTCTCACCCGGAGCTTTTAAGGCTAATTTTTTGATGACGACGAGGGTGGGAAGCGCGGAGAGCAAACGTGGTGGAGAGGAGAGGGTGGGAGCACGGGGGCCGGTTCAGAGGCACAAACCACACACATGAACACATGCCTGAAAACTGAAACTTGCCTGCTCCAATCTGTGTTCCTCTCCGCTCAGTCCCTGCTGGGTTTTTTCTCTTTTTTTTTTTTTTGTTGTTTTTTTTTAATGGGAAGATAAATGTGAAGCCTTGGGGCACTATTGTTTGGACATCTAACCAGGAACTGTCGCTGCTCTCATTGCCCTGGCATTAACAGCAATTATGCGCTCCATTCAGACGGCTTTTGTGCGTCCGACCCCCAGCCTCCCCCCCGCCGTCCCCCCTCCACTCACACACTCACACACAGTCCCAACACACATTTCCCGCTTTTCTCTGCCCCCTCTCGCCCCTCCCACACCGCTACTGGTGAACTCATTTGGCTACTGGAGCACCCTGGACCCATTATGAATGAACTTACAGAAATATGCACATTCAGGAGTGGAAAGGAGGGAAAAAAGAAATGCACATACCAGAAGTGTTTCTGGAGCATTATCTGAGCTCTGCACAAAACAATCTGTGCATGTCTTCCACTCAATCCAAAGTGTGAAATGCACATTTACACATCTGTGCACAACATATTTGACCACTCAAACTGTCTGGCTGGAGAAACACTTCTGCAGTTGTTTTGTAATTGTGACACGTTGCGAAAAAATACCAATTCTAGGTAATCATTTCTTGAAACACGCTAATCCTAACCACAGCCCTCATATCAAAAAGACACGATCAATACTCATTTTAACCTTATCTCTTCAGCTGGATGCAGCGCAGCAACAACACCAATAAAATCTCAAAACTCAGAACGATCTTATCGCCGTTCTCAATAAGTCTTTATTTGAGACGGCTCCATGCAAGTTGGCTGGAGAGTGAGAGGAAGCCTCGCATTCTCCCAACCAGCACTGTCAACACGTGTGTTTGTGCCGGGGGCCACTTAAGAGGGATGAATGGACCAGCTATGCACTGTCTTTCAAGAATTTTGAATTCAGAAAAGAAAAGAAATTCGGAAAAGAAAGCGCTCTCAGGAACTTAATGTTGAAATGTTTCAAAATGCAGACTCCATCTTCGCAGAGTGATACAATCAGGTTCTGTGCTTTGGAAATTAAAAATGAAGTCGCCAACAGTTCTAGGGAGTGCAAAACGCGCTGTCTACCAAGAAAAACCAGTAAATAAAAATAAGGCAACATGCTCTGCATTTAACTGCTGGCTACATGCACGCACGCACACACAGAATAATTTAATTTCCATGTTTCAGGGAGCCCCAAGCCCTGTGGGCCAGGAGCAGAGCTAGCCTATATTTAACAGATGACAAAAGTTGCATTCCAGATGTACAGTACTATCTTTGTGTTGAGCTCTATAGAAATGCATGGGAGAAAGAGGGAGCGAGGAGGGTGGGTGAGTGGTGGTGGGGGGGTGCTGCTGGGAGATGAGGGGGGTTACACTGGGGTGCTGGGGGTGGGGGGGTGGGGGGGGCACCAGTGCACAGCTGCTAAACTAATGCCTTTTTTTTTCTTTGCTCAGGCACAGAAAAGCAGAGTGTGGTGGCTCACTGACAGAAACAGGGAAGGATACAGGAGGTGAAAATGGATTAATCCATTCTGAGAATAATTTGTTTTAACTAAAAAAAAAAAAAAAAAAAAAAAAAAAAAAACATCCAGGCTGTGCTGTGACTTAATGAGTAACAGGCATAATCTGTTACATTGAAGTCAAAATTAGGCATCAGATTAGCTGTTATTACATTAAAAACAATGAAGTCAATGATTTAATTAAAAAAAGGTTCAGCCCCAAACCAGACTTGACTGCAGCTGAACGTTAGCTACACCCAAGCCCAGCTCACTCTGCCACCGGGGAATCACTACTCCCTTTGCACTAGTTAAAAATCTGATTAGAAACACACTCACAAACTGACTGATTTTTTTTTTTTTTGCCTCTGTGCTGTTTCAAGCGGAGTGACAGATCGACGAGCGCGTTAAGCTCTCACACGGCTCAGCCTGCCAACATCATCAGCATTAGACAATTAAGCCCCGCTAGCTGAGAGAGAAAAAAATATATATATCTCCTCGGTAAATATTTACTGCACAAATCTTTTCCATTCATTCACCAGGCACTAACAAAACCTTACTGTACTCTCCCTCTCCCTCTCTTTTCTGAGTCCCCACCACCACCACCAGCACCACCACCACCCCCCCACCCCTACATCTGCGATTCATTGACTTTACAATTTACCACATGTCGAGATGGGAGAGGTCGAGCCTCCATCTGAATCACGGCACAAATATGCGAGTGATTTATTGTTTTAAAAACCCTGGGCCGATTTAGTGCAACTCCACTTTTCCTGAGCATTACTCCTATTGGCAGACCATGAACAATTACAGTTTGGACTAATTAAGCTCCGAGAATGTGCTGTGCACCGCTAATGTCTAGCAGGCCCCAATTTTAGTTTAATGGTGCCAAACTTTGCTTCCCGACCCCCCCACAGCCCCCCACCCCTCCACTCCCCTCCCCTTTCTCTAACTTAACTCCTCAAATCCAAAGCAGATTGTGCTTTTTATGACTGTTTATTGAGTCGAAGAAAAATAAGGACCTTTTCTTTCCCCTCTCCTCGCATAGGATGAGAGAAGCAGCAGAGAGAGAGGAAGAGAGGGAGCACAGAAAGGAGTAGTGGGAGGGAGAGAGAGAGAGAGGATGGAGAGAGAGAGAGAGCGGGAGCCGCTTCCGCCATACTTTGTAAACAAAAGTGATTTGCAAGACAAAAGGAGCGCAACCTTCCAACTAAATTCAGAGTGCATTTTGCGGCTAGAGGCACAAAATGCGGCCGCGTCGCGCCACGAAACCCCCCGCGGACACCAATTAGGCCCTATTAACATGTAAAGCCAATTTGATAAGGTGTGGGCCCTATCCCTTTAAATCCGCATTAAACTATCTTTCCTCTTGTCACAGCCCAAAAAATCCATTTACAGCAGCCGAACACACATAATCCATATGATATACCATTGTTATGCTTATGCTGCTGCCATGTTTAGGAAAGATACTGTCTGTCTGTGTCAATTATAACAGATAAGGCCACAGCAATGTGTGCACGTGAGCACAAAAGGCGGCGGTGTTGCATTCACTCCTGCGTGTTCATTACAATAATCTGACCAGAAAATCCTCCATTATTTCTCCCTAAAATAAGAAAACGATAAAGGAAGTAGTCGGGCCTGTGTGAAAGGGGATTTCTTTTTTTTTTCAGAGAGGTGAATCTGCGGCAACGATCCTGGCACGACAACACAACTGAAACAAAGAGGGAAAAGGGGAGAAAAGCTATTGTTTCAACCACACAAAGCCTTTCCACCGTCTTGTAGTAGAATCGCCACGGGTTCTGGGAGCGTCTTTTTTCACTCTAAACACAGCGGTGGATGCTCGGTGTTGCCCCCTCCCTCCCCTTCCACTTTCTTGTTCTTTTTTAAACTACTCGTAATTATACGTCGAAACTCAAAACCTCCGCCAAAAGTCTCCAGGCTTGGAGAATTATGGGGCCAGGGGTGGCGTCAAATATCTTAACATTCATAAGTCCGAGAGGCAGTAAATAAAGCCAGTGGATTTACGGCCCTGCAGCCCCGATGCAGGAGAGCTGGCCGCCCAGATCCCGCTTTCCCCTCCCTGAGCCTCTGCGTCTCCAGACCTGTTGAGGTGTGATGTTAGCCCACAGCACCGGAGTTAACCCGCCGCCTTTTTTCACAAGACCTGCGTTAGCATCGGCAGGAAACAAAAGGTAGACGGGGAGAGGAAGGGAGATAGAGAGAGCAAAGGGAACAGCGAAAGGAGATAGAAAACCGGGGGTGAAGCGGGCAGGCCACTACTCCAATTCGACCTGCACCAAGTGATCCAGCAGGCCTTTGTGTGAGGTTTAGGGAGGAGGGAGACAGCAGGGGAGGAGAGAAGGACAGGAAGGCTTTTAAAGCCCGGGCACAACGTCATGTCAAATTGCTAAATGATACTAAATTGTGAGCCTCCTTGGACTTAGGTGGTAGGAAAAACAAATTCTCGCTGATTATGGCTCCCAGAGGTCAAACAAATTATGGTAACCGCCACATGCAGGATTTTTTTTCCCCCTTGAGTCATGCAAAACAAAAATCACAGAAATTAGGTAAAATTCCTGCAGCTGATGGAGACAAAAATGAAAATTGGTTTGAATTTTCCTCTCGGAAATAGCTGGCAATTTCAGGCAAAATTCGCAAATTAAATCATTCGTGTTAAAAACAAAAATACACATTTGAAGGCCTGGATATTGAAAGCCACATCCTAAAAATAACATCACAGCATCGCCCAAACCAAAGAGGAGAGGAAGAAGAAAAAACGAAGGGAAAAGCAGCGAGAATCAAAGCCCTTTTCGTGACGAGACAGAGGAAAGTCTCATTCCAATAATACTAGCAGTCATATTCAGTGCCTCACATGACACGTTAGGGAGCAAGACAGCTAATCAATGTCCAGGTGAATTATTTATGCCAGCTTTAAGTCTAATACATTTATATTACAGCGACCGCTGACTTCAAAGCTCTAATGGCTGGACACACAGGGCGCTGCAGACAGTGGGGGCCGAGGCTGTACAGTAGGAAGATCACCGCAAGCCGAAAACCATGTTCGTCTGCAGTCAGCGCTCAGGTAGACCTGTGAATTGAGCTGTAATAAATGAGGTCTCCTCGTTTGAAAACAAAGCATCTTCTCTATAATCAGTGGTTTTTCGATTTTGTTATGACAGAGAGGGAACTTAACAACAGGTAACAAATCAAGGAACGTGCATTTAAAAAATCTCAAAACAAAAAACCAAAAAAAGTATCCTTCCTTTTTCTGGATTTTGTCTGAAAATAGTATTTCAGGGGTGGAATTAGGGGAGCAAAAGGTCACCGCTGTCTCGCCGCAGCATCCTCCAGCCATGCTGCACAATTTACTGCGTTTCTAACTGCTGCCTAAGCACAATGAAATGAGCGCTTCACGGACTAGTACAGGACACAAAGACAAACCTCTGCCACTGAAACAAGGAAGTGCCTCAGTTCAAATCATGTGTGTTGTGTTGTGAATGTGTGTGTTTGTGTCAGCGCTGATGAGAATAATGAGTGACTAATTCCACATACCAGCCGGTAGCGTTAACAAGGCCGGGCTGACTAAGTGGGAAAGAATGGCAAAATGTTCTCTCATATGTGCATATGCCGGGAATGATAAAAATCTTTTCAACTATAAAAACAGAGACAGAGACAGAGATAGAAGGTGTGTGTGTAAGCAGCAGAAATTATTTCCCCCAAGCAGAAATTGTGTCAAACACAAAAGAAGGCGTTATGTGTCAGATGTGTGTTTATTTTCAAGGTGTGCACACACAAAAATTGAGGTAAGAAATATCAGTTTCTTTAG
Organism: Pagrus pagrus; assembly: GCF_965226575.1. Lineage (NCBI taxonomy): Eukaryota > Metazoa > Chordata > Actinopteri > Spariformes > Sparidae > Pagrus > Pagrus pagrus. Next base: position 10,755,111 of record NC_140208.1, on the reverse strand, counting down.
CCAGAGCTGAGGTGGTGGTGGTTGTGGTGGTGGTGGTGGTGGTGGTGGTTGGGGGGGGTGGAGGGGTCATATTTCCAAATGCCTGGTCTTTGCCTTAACCTTGTAAAATGAGATGACAGGTCCTAAAGTGCAGACTTGTAATTGCAACCGTTTAAAATAGGGGGGCAAAAAAAACACCCATGGTTGAGAAAATTATTCCGCTTAAGGATCGCCATTGCCCAGTGGGACCAGCGAGGTGCTGAGCAAATGAGTAAGTGTGCATAATTACAGCGTGGCTGATTGTGTCTAAATAACATGAATTTATTTATAAATACGGGTTTTACACGGCACATGCTTCTTCTTTTTTTTTTTTTTCCCTTTTTTTTTTTTTATTCCTCATTAGAAGCGAAGGTGGCGCACATGCAGAGCACCAGCAGCCCAGTCTCGCACAACCATTTAAATAAATCACACATTAAAAAAATAAAAAAGAAACACCAATAAAAAGGAAAATTAACGTTTTTTTTAAAAAAAGCTGTCACATTTCGATGCATGCACCTTTCGTCTCTGTGACATCTTTACACGTTTTGACACATGCAAATCACTGGGAAGCTCATTTGCATATTGATTTTATTGGTGTGTGTGTGTTTTTTTGTTGTTGTTGTTGTTGTTGTTTCCTTTTTTTCTCTTTTTTTTTTTGTTGCATTGCTTCACACCGGCGTGCAGCGTGTCAGAAACTCAGTGTAAAGGTCTGAATGCTCATGCAGCCCGCGTTAGAAAAAAGGGCATGTTTGATGAGGCTGTGCACACACGAGCCAATTGCATTATTCAGTGGGCTGAAAACATGCACTTGTGGCACACTAATAATAACACATCATAATAATTATAACGCAATTATAACAATGATAATAATCTTTTTTTATTATGTATTTCTCATGCACTTCATTTAATTTAATTTAAAAGTTGCAAAAATCCAATAAGGAAATTAAAAAAATAAAAAAAACATGTCATGTGCACATGAGCAGCCATATAAGCATAATAACGCCTTAGCGCTTAGCAGAGTTAGCATGCTAGCTGCTGCCCATGACAAACAGGGGGGGCATGCATGCCGCTGTACTGTACACTTCAGGGCGAGTTGTAAAACTTGGCTCTACATTTTTACCGGCTGCACTTCTGGGTGACAACACTCGTCCGTGTCTGCTCGGGCAGTCCGGCTGTGAACGTGTGTGTGAGGAGACCAGCGTGTGTGTGTGTGAGTGTGTGTGTGTGTGTGTGTGTGTGTGAGGAGTGTGTGTGCACATAGAGTTGTAAATAAATGAACTTACTGTGCGTGCTGTTGGAGAAAGTGATCCATTGGGAAGGTAGGGGCTTGTGAGATCGGGGATCATTATAAATGGATAGCCCGGGTACGGTGGGCTCTTGAACAGCCCTCCATCTTGCCTTTTCGCAGCTAACATGGCGGGGGGGGAAAAGAAGAAAACTTTTTTTTAATAAAGTGGCCTTGAGAAGTTTAAAAAAATATATATTGCATTTGAGGTATAAAGCGGGGGAGGGGGGGCAAAGATCCCCTCCCTCCGTCAGGCACATGTAATCATGTCATGGTGCAAGAGAAAAGAGTGGAACAATAAACCGTGAACTCACCCTCCTCTAAACTTTCTCTTGTTTTGTCTCTGAAAGTTTCAGATCTAGGCGCAGGCCGTCTTTCCGCCTTGAAATGCAATGAAACACAGGCGTTAAAGTTAACACGGTGAGGCTGATGGTAAACTTTCTTGTACATGTCACTAAAAAAAAAAAAACGTAGGCCCCTAACTTAAACAGCGCCGGGGACGGATCGATCCCCGATTTTTCTCCCCCCCCAAAAAAAACGAAATCGGCAACTTACCTCTGAATCCGACGAGCTGTTTTGATTCGTTTCCGACTCGTTTACAAGCGAAGATTTGACATCGGCTAAATCCCTTTCTGCCGAGGAGTTCTCCGAAATTTTCTCTTCCTGCTCTCCTTCGTCTTTGAAGGAAATCATTTCATCGTTTGCACCCAGATCGTCCCCTCCACCGCCGTTGAGCTGCGGCATTTTTCCCGAGCAAAGAATTTCTTCTTCTGTTTTTTTTTTTTTTTTTTTTTTTTAGGTGGAGAGGGGGGCAAAAAAACACGAAGTTTTTAAACCCTTGATCTCGGTGGATCTGGGGAAGTCCGAGTTTAAGTTTGGGGTGTTCAGTATTGGCGTTTTCCAAAGCTCTGGCTGGTTGGTACAAAACTAAAAAAGAAGGGAATCTTGGCAGAAAAAGGAAGCCGGAGAAGGAGCCGAGCCGCTCGGATTGAGTGAGTTGAAGTTGGTCGGAGTGGTTTTCAGTTCAAAGGCGGCGCTGATTGACAGATAGAGAGGGATGGAAATAGAGAGAGTCTGGATTCAGGATTATTGACAGGGAGAAACACACAAGAAACTAATGAGATTCAAACAGGGAGGGACTTGAAGTGACGTTTTCATAAATAGGAGGAAAAAAAAGGGAGAGAGAGAGAGAGAGCGCGAGAAGGGGGGGGGGGAGAGAGAGAGAGAGAGAGGCAGGAGAGGAAGCCGAACTGCAGAGAAAAAGCATGTGAGGAGGAAAAAGGCAGTTTGGGAGCAGGACAGTGATGGTAAAATAGGAGGAAGATAGGAGTTGCTAGCAAATGTGGATTAAACGCACATATGGGCGGTCTCCTGGTGGAAAGAGAGAGAGAGAGAGAGAGAGAGAGAGAGACCAAAAAAAAAAAAAAAAAGAAAAGGTACTTCCTGAGGCTGTTTGCAACCAGTTTGACTTCACCATTCCCCCACCAGTCTGTCACACTGGGGCCAAATTAACTTACAGCTTAAATTAAACTTCCCAAATCTTTCACATTCAGGTTGTATAACCTACTTTTCTATCTGTCCTTTTTTTTTTTTTTTTTTTTTTTTGTGCTTACTAAAATACAAGAGGCCTATCAAAGCAGAATAAAAGCCATTACTCCGAGCTTGTTTTCCAATTTTATCTGCTTTGTCAGTTCCTTTAGATCTATTTTTCATTATATTAGATAATGTTTCCTCAGATCTATTTTTTGGGACGGTTGGTTATTGCATCCTGCCTTCTTCTTGACAGGTGTGATGTCCTCTGGGACTAACCTGAATTCCTCACCGGAGCACAGACTCTTTCTTTTATTTTTTATTTATTTATTTTTCTCTTTTCCCTTAGCAGCCAGACTGGACACAAATAACTGATGCAGATTCGGATGCTCCAGTTCTGTGTCTTATTCTTGTAGAAATACAGCCTAGCCTGAAGAAAAAAAGAGGCATATGTGTGGGAGAATTTGACCGCATGAAATTATAAGATAGCCTTACTAAATCATTTATTTTTCGTCTTTTGTCCATTTTGCATGCACACCAGTTGTTCTGTGAAGCCAAATGGGCATTTTTTTTAAATTCCCTATGTTCCTATTAATGAACAACTGAGATTAAAAATAAAGAGAAAAAAATCTAAAATGTAAAATATTAAACAATTTCCTCTGAGTAAAAACAGATTAATTAGGGTTGAAGACAAAATAACAAAATAAAAAAAAACCCACCTGCAATATATAAGAAAAGCAATAGGAGCTGTCTCCAGCTGAACAAGGATCGTGCACGTGTGTGATTATGTGTGTATGTCGGTGATGAGCTCAGCACCGGTGATTCACTAACCTTATCTCATCAGCTCAGGAAACGCAGCTTCCATTATAGCCGATATTTGATGGAGCAATCACAAAATCAACAATGAATTTCAAATGCAGCTGCGAGTGAATCGAGCTGAAACATACATCCAGGTGACACTTACACTCTGTTGCAACACGCTTGGCTCCTCTCAAGCAAAATAAATCACTATAAGATCAAAAGACGACATAGAATTGCTGATTAAAAAAATATTGTTTCATGTCATCGTGCTGTTCGATGCATAAAACACAATATTATGACAGTAATTCCTCTGTATCTGCTCTCAGCAGTGTTGTCAAACAGCAGTGATGAGGAATTATGTGCACAGTCTAGCACCAAAGTGTTGTGAAATCTGCCTACCAACGCACCTAGACCAGGCAACACCATGAAAGCAGACTATTCCGCTCAGTGATCACTGATGTGCTTTATCTGGATGAGGTGAAAGCGGTGTTTGTGTTCGCTGGCTGCAGCCCAGCCAGCAGTTGTAGGGAGCAGGGAGGAAGGGTAAAGGGATCGCCGGCTCTGGTTCTCATCCAGTGTGTCTGTGTTTAGGCAGCCGGTGGAAGAAGAGGCACCCCGCCGCTCGGGGCCCTCCAAAACTGAGCCCACACAGACCAAACCAAAGCAGAGGAGCTCCAAGCTGGCCTCTCCCCGGATCGCCTCAGCAGGTACCTGAGAGTTTACCGGGGGCTGGCAGCGTGTTATCATGCCTGCCGTGGGGACACCTGCCTCTGATGCCGCCCTGGTGATTCTAATCTACAGGACCCTTTAATAAGATGATGATAGGCTGCATTGCAGCCGCTGCTCTGAATGATGGAGCAGGAGCACGCATGGCTTTCTGCTGGTGCTATTTATATTGTTATGGGCTTTGCATGCTCACCTCTGCTCCATGTGCAGATGGGGTTTCGGTGCAACTGGGGATTGTCTCAGGCGTGCACTTCCATGTCTCTGGAGTGTGGAGGGAGTCAGTGTCTGATCACAACAGATCTATACTGACTTCATCAACCCCTGATGATAAAGACATTGTTAGGCACTATTAGATTTGAAGTCAGTGATAATAAAACTGAGGCAGATTTAATTATTATTCTGTCTCTAATTGAAGATATATGCAAAACACAAATACATTAAATAAAACATGATACTTTAATATTTTACATCTCATTGTTTTACAATTACAAGCTCTGTTTGCCTCTTATGTCCATGTGCATGTTTGCTTTCATGATACATATATATAGGACATACACAAACATCATACATATCATAACGACAATACACATACAAGATGTACCAATTAATTTTCCTTGTTAAGACATTTTTTCTTTTGGGAAATTTTTAAGATTGCGCTCATACAGGTTGTCAGAGAGCTTTTAACATAATACACATTTTAGCTTTAATCATTTTCTCTCTTTTTTTGGTGTCACATGATTCTAGGAACATTATAATAATCTTTTAATGTTAAATAATTAAACAGTAGATCCATAGTCAGGAAGAACTGAGAGAGAACAGAGCCTTAACAAAGAGGGGTGAGCGTTTGATATCAAGAATCTCCTAAATCCTCTTAATACCACTGAACATATGTTTATGTTTGTAGATCTAGCAGCGTACTAGTAAAAAAATAAAAGAAATAGCAGCTGTATAATAAAGTTAAAGGGGCACTAGGTCATTTTGGAGAAGAAATTAAAACTCAGAATTTTAATATTTACAATGTTAATGAGGTAATAATACAAACTCAGAAACATTATTTTTCCATAACTGAATAAACTGTTGAAACTAAGAAACCCCAGAACACTGCTTGAAGCTAGAAGGGTGGCAGGGTCCGCCACATATAAACAAGTCCTTTAAAGTCAGTTTGTTTATTCAGTTTACTCAGTCATGAAAACAAATTTGTTGTTTATTTTGGCTTAAACAATCAGTTAATGGAGATCTTTCTCTTCTGATTAAAATGTCTTCCCCAAAACTACATATTGCACCTTTAATATATATGTAGTGTGTTATACCTGGTTCATACACAGTCTACATGAGAAAGCTGACATTTAATATTTTACAGATCAGTGTTTATTTGTCGTAAAATTGTCCTCTGAAACCTCCACTGGCTGTTTTGTAATTTAACATTTTTTACTCAATTTTTGCACCGACACTAGAAAAACCTGGTGAAATAAATTCTGCACGAGCACGAAGCAGTTTTTTAACAAAATCTTCACACAGAGCACCAAACTACTTTGAGAATTCACCTACTTTTCTGTGAACACCCCTCATTGTTTCATCTCGAGCAGGGGAAGGCAGCAGCAGCAGCACAGTGCACATCCTCATGCGTTTGCAAACAGTTAATTACCCATCATGCATCCATGTTGCCAACCATACCAGCTAAAAGGTCTCTCATTGCTGATTAACATATTACCGCTGGACATTTTCTTTTTTTTCCTGCACACACACACACACACACACACACACACACACACACACACACACACACACACACACACACAAAAAAAACATGCTTGTTTTACGGCAACTGTGGTTTGATTTATTCCAGTAATGAAGTTTGTTCGCTTGATAATAAGTGAGACTTAACATTAAAGTTTAGTTGCATTTATTCAAGTGCAAATTCCCTCTATTGTTGGGAGAGATGCTGTTAAGTATTTTGGCATTTATTGTCAGCACAGCTCATATAAATGCTATCACCGGGATAAATACTGTGGTTAGCCATAATTACATGTATACTAATGGTGCTCATCATTTTTTTTTGGAATGGACAGGACGGAGAAATAGAAGTCTGATTCACCTGATTATAAAAAAGATTGTTTCATGCTGTATATTATTCATTAGAGTAAGAGCAAATCACGCAACAAATATATGTGTGTAAATGGTTAATTGTGTTCTCTTGAATAGTGTGCTTCATAAATCAGAATATTTCTGTGTGTACTTATTTTAATTACTCTGAGGAAAATATTCACTCAGCCTCTGCTGGGTTGGGATTCGAATTCTATACATCAAAACTGTGTTGCCTTCTTGAAGAAATGAATTATATATGTTCTTCCATATAGATATACGGATGTTTTCTCTCATTGTACTTGCAGAAAAGGAGCTTCTCTGCTCTCTTGCTCCTCAGCGCTCTAATCATTTGACACAATGGGACAAAACATTTGATAAATACAAATAAAAGCTTTGTATGCAGGAATTCTTAAGGCCTTGAAATTGAAAAGCAAAACACTCTGAGTGTTATGTTGACCAAAGCTTATAGGCTGAGGGTAATATCTTTTTCACATATAGAAACTGTTGGAATTGCCGAAATTGATGCACATGTATAGAAATACATCTGAGGGAGCAGTTTTGCACGCGCACATGATCATTAAAAACACCTTACTGACAATATGGACAACACCTTAACGTCTATTTGCAACACAAATCACAATAAAGAGAGCAGAAGAAGGGAATAATAGTGTAATGTGGAGTGAGTCACATTGGCCTGTGACTGTGACTACGCTGCACTCATCTAAAATCAATATCACCCCCCAGAGATGTCTCAACTAATATAACAAACAGCTCAACAAGCATTTCATTAGGTTAAAAGTTTATGATCGATCATGAAAGTAGATCAGATTTCAGGATGCAGAGCCTCATTTTTATCCCAGGAGCCTGGACACTCATGATTAATGTAGGCCCACTGCTTTTCATATCACTGTAGGACTCAAGCAGGAGGCCGAGTGTCTCCAGAACTCATCTGCACGGCATCGTGGGAACCATATTAGTCCGTCTACGTGAGCTGTCTCCCGTCGCCTCCAAAGCAAACAGCCAAGCGTTTTTCAGAAATGGACGCGATAGTCATTAATCAAGGTCTGAGGCAGGTCCTGAACTCTCTAAACATGGAATCCACCTGAGAGACGAGGTAACCTACAGTATGTGCTCGGCTGCCACGGATTTTGGCGGCCGTCACAAATGGCGTTCACCTGTCCGTCACGGCAGCATCTCGCAGGGAGAGGCGAGCCAAGCCCGGCTGCTGGCTGGTAAATGTTACTTAAAGGTCAATGGTATACACGCCAGCGGGTTAATGGTTTGAGTCATACTTTCACACCAGCTTTTCAGTGAATGCATCAGCCGTCAGGTGGCAAAAGGGATTTTTATTCGCTGATTTATGTCTTGATTGGGAGAGAAGATGGTGTGTGTTTGCCACTGGACCTTCTGCGGACTGTGCAAAGTCTCGTTATCCTCCTATGACGCCGTGTAGTGTTGATTTTATCACTAACAGACTGTATAATTAAAGCAGAAAAGGAATCGTAGATGGATGAACCCTGCGGGAGAGGGATATAAGCTCTTATCTCGGTGTTTCCAGTCATGTTTGCGAGATCCTGATGAGTTTGGGATGTCTAGTTTGACGGCAAATTTAATCTCTGACCTTTGTGTTTTTCAAACCCTCAGCTACCAAAAGCAGATGGACAAACTCAGAGCTTCCTGTTGACCCCTGCTTTGTGCCCAAGGAGCACATAGGAACTCTCCCTTTCTCTTGTACGCAAGATGGTCTGGTATGCAGGACCCTCCACGTCTCTGGGCTTTTAATGGGGTAGAAACCCTTTCTGAGTGTTGGTTAAGAGACTGGGAGCATCTCATAGAGGGCACTTCCCCAAACAGGAAGAAGGAGGCCTCATTGTGAGAGAAGAAAAAGAGGGAACAGTGTCTTCTTCATGTTCCTGACAATGGGGCCATAATTAAAATCACAGTGAGGGCAAGTTGACCTTTCGGGGCCTGAATGAAGGGTCATTATGTGCACGATCGAGGCAGGTTGTCTTTGTCCGACTGCGTGTGAGTTCTGAGCAATGTTTTTTCGCAGTTTTGTGTCCGAATTGGCATGTGCATTCATTTCCAGCTCTGCAGAGGACTTATTATATTCATTTCAATTCACCCAACTTTGTATGGTCAATGAAATAATATCATTTTGATACAAGAAGCGACATATTGTGCTGCTGTCAATCATAGAAGTGCTCCTTGAATTCCAGTGCACATTCACTGGGTTCAGGGCTGGTTTCCAAGACATTCAAGGCACTTTAGTTTCGTGAAGGACAAGCTTTGGTTGCAAAGGTTCTGCACACAAGATCTTATCATCTTTATAGAAAAAAATCAACTCATACCACAGAGAGGATTTTAAGAAATTATAGCATACATAAAGAAAGCCCTACTTTTTTTTTCCCATTTGAACTTGACACTGCTGCTCATTTGCTGAGTTGTAAAGTAGCGGCTGTTTTTCTTTCAGCGCTATAAATTACTGGAAAAGCTTTAGTACAGAGAAACAATTGCATCTTTAACGCTCTACATGCACACTTATTAATGAGCGACACAATGGAGACGTGACCTTGAGTCAAATGAGTTGCCTCTCAGTACAGCCTCTCAGAGCACCGGCGTGTTCATTTGGCTCTGTTTTCATTAACAGAATGGAAGATGAGCCCATTAACGAGACATCAGTCTGCGCTCTTTGTGCAATACGAGTCAAAAGAACGGTAAACATCATCCAAGGTTAAGTTGTGAGCAGGTTATAGTTGATGCAAAGGTACGTGTCTCTTTTGGCGCATATTTCTGCCACTATCACAAAGACAACAGGAAGCGTGGATCTGAGCTGAAATCTATTCATCAGTATGAAGTAAAGCAACAAGTTTATAAAGTGATTTTTTTTTATTTGTTAAAAACCTTGATGCTGTTTACATATGAGAATAATTTAGAGGTTGGGGAGCATAAATTAGCTAAATGTGTATCCCGACACGATTATTTCAACTAGTCGGTTTACACTTTGTGCTCCTTTTTGCCATCAACACAATGCAAACTTCAATTAGCATTTCTTTATTCACCAAGTCAGGCCATTTCTATTCATATAGCCCAATATGAGCAATCACACATTTGCCTCAAGGGGCTTTACAATATGTACGGCGTACGATATCCTTGATTTGAAGGAAGAATTCCCCCCAAAAATCTCAACTCAATATCAGCATTATTTACTCTTTTATACCTGAATTTCTGTCCCCCAAGGTACAATCAACAGTAACCTACCACCTAGGGCTAAATATCGGACCTCAAGGTAACTATAATGTCAAGGTTACGGCAGCTGTACCTTAGAGGGTAGTGTCCCATTGACAAGCCGGTGTACCCCTAAAGGTACGAATATAAACCTTCTTTTCTGACGGTGAGTACATGTAGAACGGTGTTCAACTCAAACTTATATGTTGTAGGGGACATCCGGGTCGGTCTTAGCATAAAGGGTTTTAAACCCATGGTAGCATCAGTGCATGATCCAAGCCAGGCACTGGTGGGAGAGAGTATCCCGACACTATAATGTAAACAGTTACTGGTAAATGTTTTTCTACGACAGAATAAACTGTTTATACATGTTTATTTGATAAAGGCATGTAATATTTGGTGGAACTACATAGTGCCTCTTTAATATCAGAAGCAGAAGTACTCATTCGATATTCCATATCTCAAATTTGTATGTCTGCAAGTGCAATATTTGAATTAATTTATCAAATTCCTTTTCACCGCTGTTTACACCTTCTGTAATTGTTCTCTACGTGCAGTTATAATCGTGGAGGTTAAAGCAGTGAGAAAGTTAGAAGACTTCGATTTCTTGTCTAAAACAAAACAAAATTAAACACTCACATTCGGCATCACTATGAAAAATCTATTGTTAATCAGTCTCGACCCCTCAAATTTGTAGCTTTTAATAAAATCCCTAACCCCAACCAGTTAAAGGGCATTGCCAAAGACGAAATAAGAATTTGGCAGTTGTTTTCTTTCGGGGGAAAATAGTCATGAAGCAGAGGTTGAAAAGCAACAGACTAAAAACACACCAAACTACACATTTAGCGTTGTGATTTGTCTCTTTGTTGAGGTGCTTTTTGTTGTCAATATGACGCGCGCTGTACGCTCACAGCTGCTCTTAAAGGTCTGTCGGCCTTTTGTTTTAATGTCTGACTCTGATGGAGGGATGTGAGTGTATGAAGTTTAAGGGCATAGTTGGTGCAAGTATTGATTACCTCTCAGGTATTCCTTTTTCCCGAAAATTGATCCCAAAATCGTTCATAATCATACAGATACTTCTGTGTTAGGTAGAACAGCTACAGCGCGGTTGCACGCTGTACACACACGCATAATCAAAAACGCACACACACAAACACACCATTAAGGCCCCAAAGCTTCATGCTTCAACTGGAGTTTTTTTGGCTGCAGCCCTCGTGGTCTTCTACAAGGATCCTAATTGAGAAATTAATGCAGAAAAATCAATTGGCCTCAAGTTTTATGTCCAATAGACTCCTTAAGGCTTCAAGCGAGCAGCAATCAATTCTTTCCACATGGGTGGCTCCGCAGCCCCCTCACTCTTTTGTTTATGTGTTCATAGCTGGAGGATTTTGATATATGAATTTCAATGAAATAAACACTAATTTTCCACCTTTTCGCGATACTCTCTGATGCACAATGTATATTCCGGGGCATGAAATGATGTCTTTGGTCACCACTTAAGTATCGCTTAACGCAAAACAAGATTTCTAAGAATTGGGATATATTGTGCAGAAATTGTGCCCTTTCCGCCAACACTTTTGAGCCTGCCTTATTTACACTTCAAAATGAGGATCTTTTAACATTCTGTGATCATCCACGGCATTGTTGGTGGATGAATCGGTGCGTTTTGTGCATCCCTCTTGCCTAGAGGACATCGGCTTATTTAGGGCCATTTTAAAGCACTGCACATCATCATCAGGTCAATGAAAAAGCAACCTTGAATTCCCTTTGACGCAACTGTCTTTTTCCAGCACTCAAACAAGCGCGAGTGTGCATCACCTTGTTGCAGCTCAAGGCAAAGAGGCAAAACGGAGAAAAACGGCCATAAGAGAAACATGCGAGGCTAAAATCTTTAAGCATTTTAACAATTCCATCTCAAACACAACTGTATTTTTTTTACCCCATTCTTCTCCAATTTTTATGGTCAAAATCTCCACAAGAGGCGAACGGACATTTGCTTGTGCTTGTTGCACTGGGGAAACGAGTGCCATGTTCTTCTTTGTGCTCGTTAACCACCTTCCAAATTCATCATAAGCCCAGAGATCAGATCACAGTAATATTTGATCAATATTAATAAGGATAGGCAAACTCCTCCAGTAATTACCACAGTCTCTGGGCTTTGATTTCGACCATTACTAACGCCTCTGCATCTTTAGATTAAAAAAAGCGACCCCCTTTTATTTCATAACATTAAATCCCGACATGCATCTTCTAAAAGCTCTAATAAGACAAAGATAAGATTTGCATCCCCATACAAGTGTCTTTTTCAATTGATTATGAAGCCGCCATTGATGTGCGAGAAATTGATGTTTTCCTCTGTTCTTAAGGGCGGCTAATAGAAGGGGCGGGCTTCGAGGAGGAGACTTTGCTACTTTGATCTTCAATCAGTAAAAAATCCCACTTCTTCTTTGTCAGACTATATTTGGTAAATAACAGTGACAATCTGCAGGGCCTGGAAATGGAGAGAAGGAGAGACGGAGAGGAAGAGAGATGTGTTGAATCGATAAAGAGGGGTTGGTAAGTGGGAGGAAGAGGGAGGACAGTGGTAGAGAATGGCAAAAAGAGGGAAATGTGTCGCTTATTAAATTTAGTGTGTTAAAGAGAGAGTGAGATAATATGTTAATATCCCCAAAAACACCAAAATATTGTGCGATACTGTCTCAAGATGCTAAACTAGCTAAGGCTCCAGCCAATGATGGGAAATATTTCTTACCTCGTTTATTTTGGGCAAAGCAAATTTGAACACAACCTCCCCTGTGTTTCTGTGAGCGACGTTACATTATGACACACACAGTAGGCTTCTAATTAGGCCCCATGAAAAACAACAGGTGGATGTGAGAAAAGTAATAAATCATTCGGCCAATATGGCTGCCAACAGGCCCTTTTCTTTCTCTTTATGTGTCTGCGAAGAGGATGCACAAGATGATGTGTACATCCCACGCATATTTCTACAACATTTCTGTGTTTGCCATTTTGTAATCAAATTCTCAGTGATGTTGCTCGTGTCTAAGTATGCAGACCCTTGGCATGAGAACACTGATCTTGTGTTCATACACTATGGGATATATGAATACGGATAAAAAAGAAAGATGCCACCTTTAAATTTGACAGGCGGAAAGAATGAGAAAATGCTGGATGAACTTGTTGGTCTGAGTGGTTGTGTTCACAATAATATAAAGGTTTGACATTGCCAAGAGTTAGATGAGAAGATCGATACCACTCTCATGTCTGTATGGTAAATATGTAGCTGAAGCCTTGAGCTTTTTCAGCTCAGCATAAAGACTAGAAACAAGGGGAAACAGCTTGTCTGGCTGTTTCCAAAGATAACAAAATCCACCTACCAACACCCCTTAAACTCACTAATCAGCACGTTATATCTGGTTTGTTTACACAGTCTCAGTTTTATACTAAGGTCCCTATGTGACCTTCATAAGTAAACAAGACCATCACTGAGAAGATAGTGAAGATAATTAATAAAATTAAAAGTATTCTTTATGGTGGAGTGCTAACGATAAATTGAGGAGTCTTACAGCCTGAGGAAAGAAGCTGCTCTGTAGTCTGGTGATATGACACAACATGTCATCTTGTCATCTTTTGTCCACAGAGGGTGCCAGAATCAACAAAACATTAGTTCCTGGAGTAGCTTTAATATTTTAAGAAACTTAAGTGTAAAAATTACAGTTTGAAGATCTACAGAAAGGTATGCACTGTTTCTTGACTGATGACATAACACTTTATGTTGGCTTTGCTGCTGAACTATATCTTGTTGTTGGACTATTACTATGAAGAAAGTACATTACTACAGACAGAAAAACAAAGGAGCTAACTGGAACCCTTTAGCAAAAGGTTCTTTGAAAAACCATATATACTGACAGTTGTTTAAAGAGCCCCCAAAAGCAAATTGAATGAAACACAACACCAACACAAACATAAAACCAAAGTTTGCTAAAAAAATTACTATTACTGAGCAATCAAATCTGTCAGCTGCAGAATTAAATGTAACCTAGGTGTAAGAACGGTGACATTGCCAAAGCAAAGTTTACTTTGTTTCGCCAGTGTCACATTACAGCGATTAATCTTACACAGCCACATCGCGATGCATCCTGCCAACAGCTGTGTTTAACAAAAATAGTTTGAAAGATATGTTGCCTCTTTCTTTCATTCGCTTTCAAAACAAATACACATGCTAGCCAGATCAAGATCTTTATGTGGCGGCCCTTTTGTCCACAGGGGGCGCCAGAATCAAAAAAAGAAGAAAAAAAAAGAAAGTTCCTTATAGCTGCTTTAAACCAACGAGGTATATCATTTGAATTAGTGCACTTTAGAGGTGTTAGTATGGCTTTTTTTTTTACCTTCAGACAAATTTGGGCTACCTGTTTCTCCTTGCTTCGAGTCTTTATGCTAAGTTAAGCTAACCAGCTGCTAGCTCATAAAATTGATAGTGGTATTGATCTTTTCATCTACCTCTGACAAAAACTACTTAAAGCTTAATTACACTTTCAGCCACATTAAGTAGCTAAATTCATATGATCTGCTCCATAGTGTCCAAATTATTACGTTTTAAATTAATATTTGTGTAACTTTGGGGGGATATTTCTCAAAAACAGGAAACACTGAATTTGCAATACTGCATGTCTCCAATTAACATAAAAGCTGTTCTATAGCTGTATACAAAGAGCAATATCAAGCTGTAAGCATTTTGTTGTTTGTTCTGCCTCAGATTTCTATCTTTTGAAAGAGACCCAGGCAGGTTAAGTGTACACGTGGGCAGAGGGAAGGTGGAAAACACTCGTGGGAGTCTTAAAGGTGGCTAGTTCTTGATGTGCTGTCAGCAGGTGAAGCTGACAGCACAACAGTATATGTAGTATATGTAGTAAGTATATGTTTGATTAAACCAGAAAAAAGAAATAGAGACACTTTCTCTGTAAAAGACACAATGAACCAAAAAGTAGGATGAAGAAAAAGCAAATAAGCTACATGAAAATGAGAAGCAACAGAAGGATGAATAACAAAGGCTTGAAGAGAACAGTGATATTAAAAAAAAGCCCACAGTTAAGTTAAAAGGGACATGAGACAGGAGGCGGGTGCTACGATGGTGAGCTGGATAGACAGAGCTGGAGATGAAGCCAGAGACAGAGGGGAGCTCAGTGGGAGGTTGTGGAGAGGCTAGGGGCAGGCTCCAGGCAGAGGAGAGGGCAGGGAAGGATTCATGGCCCAGGATCAACAACAGCACACTCAATAAACCCCCACGGACACCAGGGAGAAAACCTAATATGCCTTCAACACATGCAAGCACTCATTTACAAATGTTTACAACCTTTAAGGAACAAAAAAAGGTGATTTGATGCCGTTCGATATCAGCCCTGTAACGGCCAAATAGCAAACTGGGGATAAACCTGAAACAGAGGGCAAATACAGCAGACATTCGTTTAGTTTTTAATATGATTCTTTCAGACTTGCTTTTTTTTCATCCTTTTGTCGAACACTGGAGAGAATGAGAACAATCAACACAATACAGTGAAGGTGTGAAAGATCTGATTTACACTCATGTGCTTCTCTTAAAACACTGCACCTGTAATACAACTTCAAAATGTTACGTGAACTAATGTTGCTCAAGCTACGAATGACACAGGCCCGCCAACAGAAAGACCCCTGAAAAGATCCAGTGACCACCTTCGCATCAACATTGTCATTTTTCTCACAGGTGGTGGTGGCTCCCTCAGTGATATTAGCTAATGGTGCAACACATTTGAACTGGGAGGTGCAACTTTCTCAGCTCACAGTTGACAATTTCAGCTCAAGTCCCCCTGAAGCTGGGTTTCCGAGACAGAAAGTTGCACGCACCTCACTGGCCCTGATCTCAAAATCCAAGATGGCTGCTCCCATACCAACAGCTGTAAAAACTGTAGACTATTGTAAGGCTGCTTATTCTTGCCTCAACTTGATAAGTTGATATACAGTACTGTACTTTCGGGCTGACAACTGAACACTGAGCAAGGTGATACATCACTTCACAATCTCTTATATCACTCCGCCAACCTTGTAATGGTATTGCTAACAATGGCTAAACTGGCTAGGACTGGTTTTCCGACTGGCCTACTGGAACACGGTCAACTCGGGTATATCATCATTCCCAGCTCTGATTTCTGACATTCAAGGTAAATTGACCACAACTCTTGGTCAGTAACGCTAGTCTCCTGGTAATCGTTAGCTTGGTGATAACATTATTTTTTAGGTCCATAGCCCTTACCGGCTCCCTCTTCTTCTTTTTCTGTTGCAACATTAGCTTGTAGTTAGTTAGTTTAGGCATGTGTTTACGTTGCGGAGAGCTGGTTTTCACTATGAAACGGGCAAAATTTTAATAAACCAACAGCAATTAATGATGTTTATTTTTATTGTTTTAATAATTAATGGTGAGTATTTTGGTTAGAACAAAAATGTGGTATTATTACTTATATAGGTTGATAAACTGGCCTCCATGAGCCCCCCAAGTTGCTGGGCCCATTTTCTCCCCCTTTATGGGCGGCCCTGAATGAGCCCTGAAACAGAAACAGATCATTCACACATTTAGGTCGGATTTTCTTTAGTTCTCTAATTATATCATCACTCTACATCTAATAGACTTTATAAACATTAAAAACCGCACATCTAGTATTCTATAAAGTGACTTCGAGTTCAGAACGCTTACATTAGTAGCTCCCCAACGTTACAAGTGATCTTTTTTAAAAAGAGACTGACAGAGGATGCGATGAATATTCCAGTTTGTAATGATTTTGTATCATAATGCACTCATTACAATAATTTTGCGATGGTTTATTTATTTATTTAGTGTACATGTGGATAGTTTCATGCATGATTTCCAAATAGTAAGACCTCTTCACCTCACCACAGTGTAATTGTAGTACAATATTGATTTTCTAATTTATGAGTGATTCATGAATATGGATTTGAAAGAAAAGAAAAAACAAAATATTGAATAGCATTTTTTGACAGAGCTACACACTACTCACAAGTCTGACTACATTTCTTCCCGAAAGTGAGGGGATATAAGGTTGTGAATGTGGCGAGGCGCTGCTGCAGCTGAAGAGCCCCGGTGAGGACTGAGGGCTTCGTGTAGTGGTTACCGGCTCACTGAAGCCTCTGACCCAGCGACCACCAGCCTCTCAAAAGTAACTCAAGCCAAAAGTGAACATAAGAGGCTCTTTCTTCCAGCCCTGTTAGAGCTCGCATCCATAAAAAGCTCTGCTGGTTCACTCAGTCTAAAGATGGCCAACTCCTCCAAACATCTCCGACCAAAACTATTAAAACTCTTCAGAAAAATCCACACAAGCACTCCCTGTCCCCAAGAATGATTTTTATAGAGTAATGAGGGCTAGATGAATCTGCACTCTGGCTTATATAGCAGAATAAAAGGTTTCAACACGATGAAAACAAAGCGCTGGGAAGTGCTCATCTCAGGTCTGTTTTTCCAGACAAAGAAGACGGAGAAGAAAACTTTGGCATCTTTCTCGGGGAATGAAAATTGCAGAGGGGCTGTTGCTCTCCGATCCCTGCAGGTCCATTAGTGGCCCCATAGCCCGCCACGACGGCGGAGAAAAACCTGTGTCAAAAAGTCTGTTTTCTAACGGAGCCTCATCTGCATATTTGAATAATACATAGTGCTTATAAGCATATTAAATGGAATGTGGCCACACGTCATTTGAAGGCAGAGATTAGACCTTCCCAGTTAATTATAAAGATGTCAAATGTCAGCGGGTGAACCCCCGCCCTGGGGTCACCCCCTTTAGTTTGGTGATTATATGCACAAACTATAGATAAAGTGTCATCATACAGGCTATTAAGGTGCTGAGGCTTAAAGAGAGGCTTCCCCCTCGCCTTTATTACTATGCAGAATCTGTCAGTGGAGGAAAACGAGACCACGCACTCTTAATGGTTTCTCAAACAGCTACTACACTCAGCCTTAGTCCCTCGCACACTTTGAAACAAAGATTAATAGCGAGGCTCAACTGATGTTAACTTGCTAAATTAGCTGGCTTAGACCTTTAAGTTTCTAAAAAATCTTTTGAGATAACGCGCCCTTGCCTAAGACAATAGTCGGGCTGTGTGTGTGCGTGCGTGTATGTGTGTGTGTGGGGGGGGGCTTGTTTTGCTCATTACTGTACCATTAAGAGCCAATCAGCTCAGCAGGGGCAGCCTTGTGGAAAGCGGCGCGGGGCCTGAGAGAGCACCTTGGGTTCACCTTGACAGGACCGCCAGTCAAACAGGGCAGCCCTCTCTGTGTTCCTGTCAATCTGACTCGCCCCTCTGAAGTTCATTTAAAGGGAGGAGCAGCGGCTCACTAGCTCCTAACAGGTAAGAAGGGCCCATATTATCAGCCCTTAGAGAGAGCAGGGCAGAAGTCTGATGTGCTCTTTCAACTGTACTAAACTGTCTGTACTGTAGCTCAGCTCGCTGACTGACTAGACACACACACACACACACACACACACACACACACACACACACACACACATACAGCAGCTCTGTCGGCTGATTGGAACACAGAGAGAAAGAGAAAGAGCAGAAAGTGAAGGAGAATAGGCAGAGAGATGAGAGGAGCTGATTTGCATGGGGAAATGGAGATGTAAAGAAACGAAAAGATTAAGGGTACGGGAATAAGGATGAGATTAAATCTAGGAGAGCCCCGCTGGTGTGTGTGTGTGCGTGCGAGTGTGTAAAACAGAGAGGGTGAGAAAAACAAGAGAGAGAACGGTATATTTTCAATGGAAGGTATATTGCAATCCACTTTTCTGATTTTAGGAGTACACCGGGGGGCTAAGGAGTTTGTTTTGGTTTGGGGGAGCTGACACAACATCCACTGCTTCCACCGTCAGGCAATCATCACACACACACAACACGCACACACACACCTACATGAGGCCCCAGCCTAGCCCTTCCAGCTTCCTCAATATTTCATGGGATGAGCCCATGCTGACTAACTCAAGGCCATGCAAGCAAGGCTCCTCTAACCAACCAAAGCGCTCGCAGTCTGCTGAGGTTGCCGGTTGCCAATATCATGGAAACAATAACATTTAGCTGCAGTTCCCATGAATCAGATAAATGAGACAAAGAAGAACATAGTGAATCCAAGATGGCTGCCATAAAATGTAAATTATGTTTGTGTTCCTGTTTGCTTGTAAAGGCGTGAACCGGCATCACAATGCATTTTTATTTTGAGCTTTTTGAGGATTTTGGAAGGCTGAACCAAAACAATTACACATCAGCTCATCTTTGATAGTATCCTGTGGGTCTCAAACAGGTAAAAGTTCTTCAGCTCAAACTTGCTTTTTTTTTTGTTTGTTTTGTTTTGGGCTTTTTTGGATGGTTGCATGAAGTTACCTCATACCTCACCGTTCTTTTCGTCTCCAGTTTGGCCCTGCTGGTCCTCCTTTAACAATCCCAGCAGACTTAGTTTTCTGTCCAGAAATGTGAAATAAAAACCCCCTAACTGGTCACACGCTCTAATAAATTATTGAACACACTCAAACAAAAGCTGCTCTTACATTTTGTTTGATTCTGTGTGAGCGCTTGGGTAGAGGATGGTGCTAACACGGACAAGATTTGTAGTTTAATCCCAGCTGGGGCTCACCAAATGGCATATATTACTGGCAAAAAAGGCAGGTGATGTTCTGTATTTTTTAGTTTTTTTAGGGTTTTTTTGCAATTGTCAACAAATTTTCTTAAAAAGACCAAAACCAACCAAACCAAGATAGTCCACCTTGAATACTTAAAGACCTTTCAAGCAACATTGATTCATATTGATGACTTAAAGAATATATACTTTTTTTTCTTTAATGCTAAATAATTTCCTGTAGAAGTATGGTATACTCGAATCATCATGATAAAGAACATGTCACCCAGTCCAAACAGGTCTTTTCATGTGTCTTGTCTTTTAAAGGAGACCTATCATGATTTTTCGTTGTTTTTGTTTCCTTCAGTGTTTTATACAGGTTCTCGTGGATGTAAAAGATCTCGAAAGTTAAAAAAGGGTCAGAGTCCGCTCCAACAGAAGCTCCTCTCTCCCACAGAAATTGCTGCTCCTGAAACGTCTCGTCAGTAGTCCCGCCTTTCATTCTGTGACTTTGTGACATCACACTACGTCACCATGTCACACATATTTACATAATTTATGCCTAGTGGCTAGTTTGGCACATAAGGATTGATTTAGCACAGCTGCTCTGTTGTTGTTTGCGGTGCTGGATCAGGCGTGTGTGAGCTGACCAATCAGAGAAGACTGGGCATTTGGGAGGGGCGTGCCTTAAAGAGACAGGAGCTTAAACAGAGTGTTTCAGACAGAGGGGGAATAAAGTACTGCAGCACTGAACAGTATGAGAAAACTGGTGTGTTTTTTGAGCACTGAAGCATGTAAACATATTCTAGTAGTAATCCAGAATAAAATTATGAACCTGAAAATGAGCATAATGTCTCCTTTAATATTAATTTGGAGTTACATTAGGTGTTTAGGGTAATAGAGATGATGCAGATGCATTTCATAGAAAACCATTGAGCCACAGTGTCTTCCACCTTTTTCCACCACATCAGCTCTGGTTCTTGAAATGGCTCTGTGCTCTTGAGCAGAAACATTGTCATCAAGGATGCGCCATCAATGGACGGTGATGCATAATGCACAGCAGGAGTAAACAGTAGACACAGATCCCGTGAATTACCTGCAAGCTTTTGTTCTGTTGTTACAGGTATTTGGTTTTATCCAAAAAAAAAAAACATGCAGAAGATGTAGAGGACTACTACATGCAAGACCATCTTCTCTTTCCAACCTGTAGAATATGACATGCCCACTGTTGTCATCACGGTTCACACTACAGGTCAAGGAGAACCTGCAGTTTAATTTTTATTTGTGGAGCAACTGGAAATTGGTGATTGGCGGAAAAGGGGTAAGCCTCAACAAGACTCTGGTGGTAGACTGAGGATAAAGATCATTGTGTGTGTGTAGGTAGATTTTAATGAAAAACCTGTACACAGTTTTGGCCTGATCTTTGTTTTCCAGTCTATTCAGCGAGAATATCGAACCATCAAACGCTCCAATTTTTGCCACTCTGCCTTGTTTTGTCTAGATTTTCTTCAAGCCGGGTGTCATTGGAGAGTAAACTATGTGTATGCTTTCAGTCCTTTGTATTTTTTCCCCCCGCCTCCCTTTTCTCTCTCGCCGGATGTGTGCGAGAGAGCCGATGTGCGCTTGTGTGTGTGTGTGTGTGTGTGTGTGTGTGTGTTTGCAAACGAACGTGTGCAGGCTTTGTTTTTCTTTTGAACATCCCTTTGATGTTGCTGTTTATTTATTTATTTCCCTGCCTGCGAAGGCCCTTTCTCGGCGGTTAGGGCTACAGCGGATTGGGCGCGCGTTGCTCTGAGTGCCATCCATCAGCGAGGAGCCTCTCTGACGGATGAACCAGTGACCTCGGCTCCCTATAGCACATCAGCTTGAAGCTGGAGCTGCGCTGGGGGATTTTTGTTTTTTAAGGAGACGTAGTGTAACCAGGAGGGCCTCTGCTTCATCACCACCCTGTCTGGCTCAGTATCAGTGTGCGTCACATGTAAAACAACTATTTCATCTCTGGCCAGGAGGTATTGCTTTACTTTTGTTTTCCAGTGATAATGGAGCTCTTGTAGTAGGTGTACTTTTTCATGGCTGATTTGATACCCATGTGTTCTCTTCTCAGTCTATGGGTTTTTTAATATGGTGGTGTTATGGCTGAAGCCAGTCCAATGAACATGTGAGATCATAAACCTTTCACACTCAAAGCAAGATGGAAAAGACTCGGCCGGACCATAATGCTTACTCGTAAAGTTCAAAGGTCGAGGAGGCAGGCAGAATCAGAGCAGGAGGGACATTTTGAACTCCAATTTGCATCAATCTACTGTTGATGAAACTCAGTTGTGCGTCAAAGGTTGGATAAAAACTTCTCTCTGACTGTTTCTGAATCTGTCCATGGTGCTGAAACAACCTCGCTAGAGTCAAATGGGGGTGCATATCCCAGAATGCAACGGATGTTGGCCTGGGAGTGATAGAGATAATGACTGAACTTAAATCATTATGCTGATGACTTTATCGATTTCTGCTTTCGGTTGCTGGGTTCAGTATCTTGCCCAATGACATGTTGACAGAACTAGGTGGGGATCAAACTGCCAACTCTGACTCTCATGATCATGTCTATAACGTCACTAATAATGCCTGCCAGCCAGCTGCTCTCTAGTTTGGTGGTATGGCAGTAGATACTTCTGTATTGCTGGACACCTGCAAAAACCTGACTTTTATCGAGAAACCAAATCTGTTAGCTGAGGAATTCTAAAAATTGTAACCTAGCAAAGTTTACTTTTCACCATTGGTGTGCATCCTTCAATTTGTGTTAAAAAAAGAAGTATTAAAAATTTGTTGCGTCTTTCTGTCACTCGCTTCCAAAACAAATGCACATCCTAGCAAGATCGACAGGAAGCAGTGAAGGTCATACTGCTTCTGTCCACAGGGGCCGCCAGAATTTTTTTTAAAAAGAATGCTCCTTGCAGCTGCTTTAAGTAAGTTTCTATGCATTTTATTTTTACTTTGCACAAGCAACATAATGAAGAACATAATGTATACAGTAAAAAGAAAACAAAGTACAAAAATGAAAGGCTTCTCATTGTCAAAAAGCAATTGGATGGCCTTCAGAGATATATTACCCTCATACTGACATTCATGGATATGCTAACTACACTACAACCACAATTCAAGGACTCCTATAAAGTACAAGCATTAAAATAAAAAAATAAAAATGTCCATTTCACACAAAAGTTGACCATCTTCCTCCTGCAAGTTCAGACCCTTGCTTCCTTCCTTCTATGTTGATTTCTTGCTCCTTGAAGCAAATCTCTCAGTCCATGGCGTCCAGGTCCATGTCCAGCTTGTCTTTGACCACATGTCTGGCATTCCTTGGATGGTGTCTTCTCTGGTGGATAGCCATCATCCATCAGTCTGTATGTCTTAACCTGTGGAGTTGAACCTCTGACAGACACCTACTGAGACTTCCTGACAGCTGAAATAAACCCGGGCCCTTGTGTCCTTTTGTCTCTGCTGACTCACAGAACTGTGTCGACTGACATGCATCACTCATTATTTAGGAACAAAATAAAGTATAACTCTGCAGATATGTCCAAAATGTGTTACTTTACTTTTATTTGTTCACTTACTTATGTATTCATGGCTGCAATGATATTTCTTGCATGTAAAGAAATATGAATGTGAACTTTTTGTAGCAGATTATTTTGTTTCGTCTACTCAACAGGTAAGGCGCATATATAGTGAACTACTTATCATTAGATCCCAGAAACTTGAACTCACATTCCTGCCAGAGCGCTGCATTATTATCAGTAGCTGCTACCATTTCGATGCCTTCTAAGCTTTCCCTTTTCTGAATTCCAGTGGCCCCTCGATCTTGACAGACAGAGGAAGGACCTATGATGCTGTGTGTTTCCTCAGCGCTGCTGCCTTTGGGTGCTGTTAGAATATAAAAAATCATGTTGAGGTCAGTGAAGTTTTGGTAAACACAACCGTAAAAGTCAAAGTTTTCTTTGATGCCTGAGTCCGTATCCTTTGGTAAATTCTGAAGGAACATGGTTCTGGTGGTTCTGGTTGCTGGAAAAACGACACAACAGTGAATGATTAAAGGAGGCAGGTTTCCACAAGAGGAAATAAAATAAACAAATGTTATTTATATGCAAAAAAGGTTTGCGTTCAATTATATGTGAAAAATACCAGTTAAATTGTGTGAAATTTGTCATGTGGGAGTAGTGATATTTAATTTTTTTTTTACATATTATAATTTTAGTTCATATGCGAAAATAGCCAATCATATGTGAAAATGTGTCATTTTTATATACATCACATATGAATGTGTGTAATGTGAATTTCACATATGAAAATTTTCATTTGTATGTGGAAAAAACAAGTGAATTGTGAAAATGTCCAGTTCACGTGACATTATTTTCTTCTCACATGTTAAAATTTTAGTTCACATGTAAAAACAGCCTATTGAATCTGAAAATATTCAATTTCACAAGAGACAAGGCAAATTTTATGTGATATTTTTGTAAGGGTGAAACAAAGAAGAGAAAACAGTTACACAAGTAAAAGGGAACAACCATTTCTCCAAACAACTCTGTGCATATTCAACTGTGTGCAGCCAGCAGAAGCATGTTTCACTGAATTGACTGCTAAAATGAGAGGGAACATTTACTGTATTGTGTAAAACAATGAGACAATCCAGAACAAACACAAAACTTGGGATGGAAGAGAAAACAAAAGCGAAACTGTAACATCATAACTCCAGTTTACAGGCCGACCTTCTGTGTCAGTGCTGACCTTTTGTACTGTGCACACAGTTTTACTGCGCAATGAGGGATTATTACTGACATTTTGGGTGAACATGCTTTCGTTTTTTACCAGCAAATAATGTGGTTTAGATAATCTGGCTAAACTGTTGCCTGTTTACAGCCTCTTACCGTGTGACTACATGTGTCTGTGGCACTGTCGGACTTTGCTTCAGTGATGTTCCCAGATTTCAGCAAACGCTTTAGTGAGTGCAATGCTATTATAACTAGTTGCAAGTTGAGCCAAGTTGTTATATCCTAGATATTTTCTTTCTTTCTTCTATGGGGCCACATATACTCAACTTTTTAGGTTGCAAAAGCAGGGTCATGGTCTTAGATTTTCTACATTGTGTATACGGTTACAAATATAATTAACAAAACTTATTTCACTGTAACCTTAGTGGGATTACAACTGGACCCAGACATAATCACAATGATGTCTGGGTCCAGTATAAAATAAACTTCAGTGAGAGCAAATAAGCAAATAAAAGCAACCGAGCCCTCATGACAAGGTCTTCACACACTTAAATGGCAGCATTGATCGATGTGACAACAAATGGCCAAGCATATCTGAGAGAGGACTGTCATGTCTTGAGAGGTTGGGAGTGTATTCAGACACAAGATAAACAAAACCAAAACAGGTATTTAAATCAAAATTCTTGTTCACTGTCGTATTGCTAACATAACAAAAGCCCTGTTCCTCTCTGCACACCTCAGTCACTGACTACATTTACATGCATAAAATATTCAGGTTTTTGCCCTTATTCCGAAATAGACAAAAGTCCTACCAAGCTGTTTACATGGCTAATAAAAATGAATATTCCACTAATGTACCTGTTCACATGCTGCCGTTCATACTCCGATAACGACCAATGCGCTACGGAGAAATGTCCCTCCTTTCCAAACTGCAGTCATTTTGGTGAACCCTCAGCGTCACCCTTCTGCAAGTTTTGCAAAACTGTGAGCGATCCTTTGTACGACTAGTCACGAAAGAGACTCAGACACAACTTATGCGGCACTCGGCCCACTCAGTTATGGTGATCAGCGAGCTGCCAGGAGTGCCACTACGGACCACGCAGAGATTCTGGATGAGAGTGTGCAGCAAGGATTGGTGGGAGAGTGTGGTCCTAAAAGAGATCAGTGAAGGAGAATGGAGAGAAAAACTCCTGCATGTCCCACAGGTTTTTCACAAAGTTGTGTTCGATGTCAGAGAGAACCGCGCGTCGCCATGATGATGAAGTATCGCATCATAGCAAACAAAGTTGAGCTGATGGACAAAAGTCATCAACCACTGAGCCCTCTATCATTGTAACATCATGATTTAAAAAGCCAAGCAAGAACAGTGTAACGGACTGTATTTCAAGTAGTGTGTTTCTTCAAAGTTGCCATAATACAGTAGTTGTTGGTGAAGTTTCATTTGTGGCATGTTGGAGAGAAAATAAAAAGAAACTCCATGTGCTGTTTATTATTCTTATAAAACCTGCCAAGTAAGGCAAACCCAAGACGCTCGATTACATTTGTGGCAGCATCGTTTCTTCCTTTGCGTGCCTCTGACTGTCATTTTTCTTTCAGCTATGCTGTCGTAAACTGCACTATTGTTTTCTTAGCTTAGCTATCTCAGCTGACAAGTTTTCTTGGTATGTGGTGCGACAGCTGGATGATGCTAGATACAGTCAAGAATGGATCTTTGCCAACAACTCCTGCCTTACGCCACTTCTAAGGGGACAAACTACCTCAAATACCACCATCATGGTCCATCGTGATTTGTTGCTGTGGCGATTATTATATGCTGATTTAATAATCATCGCCCAACCCTAATTGCAAACCAGTTTTGGATGCATAAATGTATGGTAAAGATGTTTGTTTACCTTTTTTGGAAAGGCATGGTTTCAGTCGTCGCACACGATCTCATCACAATGGCCACACTGGGAGAAAACATGTGCTATCGCCCACTACTTAGATACGATGGACCACCAATATGAGACGCATATTCTGAATGTGCTGTCTACATGTACAAAGAATGCTCCTTAAACCCAAATTGTATTGGCGTATCCAACGTCTAACTTAAATGCTAACTCCGGAATAAGAGAATATCCAAGTGAAATATGATGCTGACATGACCCGTATCAAATCTGTAATTTGTAATTTTCTGAATAATAGTGGAAAACACTGTGAACATAGTCACTGTCTCCTCTCAAACAACTTACAAACATACACCTCCAGGGCAATCATCTGGGCACTGATAATTTCCCTAACTGCCCTTCTGACTCTGGGCTTTTTAGTCTTTAAACAGATGCCATGATGAGCTGTAGTCGTTGTTTCCACCACTGCGAGGTAACGCATCAACTCTGCGACACTAACTCTCATGACATTATAGTATAAAGAAATATGGAGCGAGGACTTTGGCTGAAAGTGGGTCGCGCATAATGAACACAATTGTGCAAGACGTCCACTCCACACCTGTAGGAACCCAAGGCCACAGCACAATCACACAGCACTGCACGGACGATGGAGATGAGTGCTCCAGCTACTGACCTCCCTGCATTCTTCATGAAACGTCAGGTACGCACAATAAAAAGTTCTTGGTTGAGCCATCTTCTGCTTTTGCTTACTTTTCCATCTCATTGTTCCGTTTCGGAGAATAACCGCCAAATGAGACGCATTTTCACTTTAATGAATACTACAAGTGTCCATTGAAAGGCACTAGATGTGTGCGACTGTCAGATCATTTCCTCTCTAAATGGTCTGTCCTTCAACCACTGCCATCAGCTCAGGATACAAGATTACATTTGATTTCAATGACCACAAACTGCGGCTGAGTTGAATAAGCAGCTTGAATTATTAAACTCATGAAAGAGTTTTGTGTCCATTGGCATCATTTCTATGGGCTGAAAATACTGAAGTGCTTTTGCAATGACCACAGCACCCTCGCTGCTATTGTGTCCACCTAGGGGTAAATACTCCTGCCACCCTTTGTCTCCCCTACCCTTCCTCAGCGGCAAAATGTCCAGAGAGATCCAAGGTTAAAGATTTTTGAGCTATAGTGTTTGTAAACTTATGTACTTGAATGCTTTGCTAGCTTGAGATGGGAAACAGAAAAGTGTTTCTACAGCCCAAACAAATTAGAAATCAACAGTCAGCTATTTAGCCACAAAGTCTTTTGTCTGCCAAAGCGTGTTTCACATTTGAATTGCTTTTGTTCCTGCAATGGTTCACTCTGATTTCACAATATCGTTACACAAACAGAGAAACAAAAGGTAAATCCTAAATAAATCCATGTGGTTTCAAAGTATGGCCAAATATTTGATCGATCTTTGAATCATTCTTGAAGGCAGGAATGACAAACAGAACCTCCACCACTGATAGGAATCAATTCAAGAGTACAAAAGATGATGTTATTTTATATCTGCAAGTATTTCCCAAAAACAAAGTCGGGAAAACGACTACACTCCACAGGATAAAACGGAAAAAAAGAATCACTTCGTGTTTCATTTGAGTGTTTGACTTTGTTTTTTTGGAAACACAGACATTCCTGTTTATTCTTGAGGCAGGGCATCAATCTGAACTTCAGAAGCGCTCCTTTTTCCTCTTACGCTGACCTAATATTTTCATATTTCCATAAAAGGGAAAGATGAAAGCCGTGGCTATATGCAAAGTGATGCATTTGAAGAGAATTATAAGTGGGGAAATGCCAATCAAATACACAAACTTTTAAAGATGATCATGTAGTCAGTAAACAACAGTCAGTGGTTTGAAACAAGTTTAAAGTGTTAAATTGGTGAATATATTTAAAAATAACTGGCATGAATTAAAACCACAACTCATGTCAGGAAGCTTTCAACCAAGTCTCAACTTTTATATTAAAAAAAATAATCTAATCTAATAATAACTAAAACACTCCTGACTATCGAAGCTAGGGTTGGTAAGTTATTTTAGAAGCACTTTCTTTAGAAACCTTAACATGCGCAAGCCAGATCAATAAGGAGGTGGTGGTGCTCATATCCCTTCCCAGTGTGGCATTTATTGCAAACTGCTCTAGCTGTGTGCTTTGTGCTAATTAGGTTAGCTGCTGAACGAGGTCTGTCTTTCACTTATTTTTACTGATAATGTTACATGTTTTCTTAAATTTGAGTGAGATATGAGGTAGTTGGATACGGTTAGTGATGACAACGATCTGCTGTGCTCACAGTACACAGTCTCTGAGCCTGTTGTTCAGCAGCTAGCTAACTCTGTAGCACTAAGCACACAGAAAGAAAGAAATCCGTGAGCGGCAGTGATAGACCGTCATTTAGGAGCTAACTTAGGGGCCCAAAGTACACAGCCCTTGAGCCAAAGAACAGACCCACTGCAGCAGCAACACTTTGTTCAGCAGCTAACCCAGTAACGTTAGCACAAAGCACACACCCATAGCCTTGTCACACCAGGTAGCCTTTTCAGACAAATGAACATTCGTGATGCTAGTTTGCTTGTGTTGATATGATAGTGGTATTTAGCTGTTATGTATTTTTTTGACCCCAAAAAAACCCCCCCTAAGAGATCTTGATAAACGTAGCGACCTAGTTGCTAACAAATACCTCTCAGGTGGCCAGCGAGAGCTACGTTAGTGAAAGTGCAGTCAGGCATTGCACGTTCATGTGTTTTGGGGGAGTAGCTCTGGAGGAAGGCCTGAAGCTTGCTCTTCCTGGTTTCTCCAATCCTACAAACCCCAGCTTTTAACAGTCACAACACTTCATTTGAGACATGTATTTGTCAGTTTTGTGCACAGTGCTTGCATTTGCATTTTACAGTGAAGGTGTAACTGAAGAAAGCTGATTGCTGTCAATCTGGTGTACAGAAAAAGAAGTGGTGTGATCAGTTTACTTGCGTTTACCCTAAAAAAAACACAAAACCAGACTGGGCTTTATTTGGAAGTAGACGAGGAAGTGTTCACATACTGTTATCGCTGTAAACACAATGGTGGTTTGAGGAAGGTAGATGCTCATTTACATTTGTTTTAGCTGCAGTGAACAAGACCAACTGGCTAATGCATTACTTGGCTGCCAAAGACAAAGCACATTGTCCTGAGAACCAGA
The DNA here is from genome assembly GCF_965226575.1 of Pagrus pagrus. NCBI lineage: Eukaryota > Metazoa > Chordata > Actinopteri > Spariformes > Sparidae > Pagrus > Pagrus pagrus. The sequence continues at coordinate 10,725,930 of NC_140208.1, read as the reverse complement.
CTGCTGGGTGGTGTGCAGAATTTGCCTGCCGAAGGTCTCTGGACATTTTTTTTCTCTCGCTCTCTGGAGGGGAGTGTGTGAATTCAGCATTTTGATCCCAGAGTGTAATCGAGCGTCTCCTTGCCTGGAGAACCGCTGAGGGATTGAAGCGCGATCAATCACCCCTCTCCGGACTGTCCGGCACGTTTTACATGTGGCTGAGTCCGAGCTGCTCAGTGGCGGGAACGATGAAGAGAGAAGGCGTGGAAAGTTTTCAGAACACACTCGTGACACGCTTGTGTACGAGGCAGGTTGATGATTTTCTGATCACATCAATCTTACACTTGAAGGAATATTTGTTTTGGTGCTTGTGTGCTTATCTTCATTTGTTGTAGGAGCTGTTTGTGTTGGGTTTGCACTGGTCATAAATATATCTTCTCTCTATGGAAAAATACCATAAAATCCTATAATCTGAAGCAACATTGTCCCATGAACGATCCTCAGTTGGGTCAACCTTTGTGGTTCACTGTAACAAGCATGCCAACAGAATAATTAGTATGTTTTGACCCCCTCCTACGCTGGTCAAACGAAGGCCTATGGGGCAAAAGTGTTGTTGGCCTGTTTAGCATAAAATGAGTGCATTAATACCCGGAGACTCAATTATTTTGCAAATAGTTTGGTTGACACTGCAGGTTACGACAAGCTGCCGACTTTGAAGACCTTTGGCTGGAGGTAATGCCGGTATTGGCTCTAATTATAGAAAACAGTATGACATGGGGTTACTTGAAATTATGTTTCATTCAAGACACATTTTAAAACATCTTTGTGGTGATATAAAACACAGAATTTATGTTGTTTGTGTGGATATTTTATGAATCGTAAAGGAATTCAAAGAACTGCATTTTGGGTAATTGTATTGCATTTTCTTGATTAAAGGGGCACTATGTCATTTTGGAGAAGAAAATCTGATGCAGAATTTGAATATTTACAACATGAATGAGGTAATAATACAAGCTCATGTTTATGTTTGTTCTCAGAGGAAAATAAGGTCAGCAGAACACTGTTTGAGCTGGAAAGGTGGCAGGGTCCGCCACATATAAACAAAGTAGAACAGTATAAAATTGTGTTGTCCTTTGAGGTAAATTTTTTTATTCAGTCATGGCAACAAAGATAGTTTGTTTATTTAGTTTGTTTAGTCAATTAAGATCTTTCTCTTCTTATTAAAATCTCTTCCCCACAACTACATAGTGGCCCTTTAAATTAAGTGTTCGAGTAAATTTACAATCATACCAGCTCATGCGTTTCTTACACCCACATGACACAGACTTATGATTGCTATGATTTGGTTCAATCCCACCTCTATGTCAGCTCTTCACTCCTGCCCGGTAGATCCAGACGATTCTCTTTACCCATAATCCCCCTGCTGACTCCTTCCCCTTTCTCTCACCTGATTAGAATTTCTGCCGTGGCCTCTGGGATTGGACGATTTCAACATATTTTATTTAACTGCTTTTGTAAGCCCTAATATTCAGCAGCTGTGATCTATGGCTGAATTACAATTTTCAGGGTCAAGGAGGGACCTGGCTGTGGAAACGGGGTGGGTATACGACTGCTGTGCTGGTGGGGGGAATGTGTGTGTGTATAAATGTGTGTGCGCTGGATTGGAGGGGAGGCGAGGGGGGGTTTGATGGAAAAAGGAAAAAACAGAGAGAAAAGGGGAAGGAGGAATCTCACGAGTTGTCTTTAAAAATGAATGAGAAAATGGGTAATCCCAGAGTCACAGCATGAAAAGAGGGAAAATCAATATGGCCTCTCAGTTCACTGGGGCCCTCACAAGTCCTTGAGATGAACAAAAAGTTGTGCATTTTGTTGCCACATCCATACGTCTCAATAGAGAAGCGAGTGTGTGTTTTGTGTGTGCGTGTGTGCGTACAGTAAGCCTGTCTCTTTTAGGAGATGCAGTTTTCTGTTTGCAAGGCAGCGAACAGGATGTGTACGCGGCATTCGAGGGAAAGTTTGCCTCATAATTCGGAGCTTGAGTGAATTATGCGACTAAATGCGATTCATGTAAGCTCGTTCCAACTTCTAAACGACTTTAACTTTAATGAGAAACATAAGAAACCAGGATTGTTTCATGTGCTGTGCTGTGAGCGGCGAGTGCGTCACTATTTTTCAGAGAGAGGCGGAGGGATACGCGAGGACATCATACAGGTTCTGTAACCTTTGGGCTCCTGATTCAATTGACCCTGCGCACCAGCCTGAAACAGGCCCCCCCTCATAAGAATCCAATTCCACTTCCTGGCCTATGTGGAGAAAACCGTCCGGCGAGCTCTGGGATTGGATGCCCTCTCATGAATATTTAATTGCCACCAACCATCTGAGGCGGAGGTTTCGTAGAGGGGGGGAGAAGGTAACAGGCCGGAGGGGGTGCCCTTTTTACCAGACAATGCAAACACACACTCCTGTCTCCCCTCTCATCCACCTGCATGTCTACGAGGTGAGGTTGCTTCATAGCGAACACACCTTCGCCATCCATCTGTCCATCCATCCCCCACTCAACTACCACACCACCACCCTTCTCCTCTGTGCTGTCATGCTAAGCGATGCCCCCCCCCTCCTCTTCTCCCCTCCCCAGTTGATTAGCGAGCTCTTCAGTAGCCTGTCATGGCGGATGTGCTCCATCAAAGCTGATCGACTCCTCGTTTTTCCAGAAAGATGTCGCGGGTTATCAGTGCGCGCTCAGATCTCCGGCTACGGGAGGAGCGTGACTGGCAGGCCGTCTTTTGAAGACAGTGATTCCTCCACTGATGCCTCCCAGTTGGAAATTTAGAATCGTGTCTGCTAAGACACCATATGCAAAGTAAATTACTGTACAGGGGCGAACCCGACTAAACCCTCCTCTCTCTGAACGTCCAGGCCACTCAATGCCTCCGAGGCAACCTGGCCTCCTTCGCGCTCACTTTTCTTCTCATTTGTCTCTTACTATCCATCGTCCACTTTTGACTTTTAACTGTTTTTTTTGCTTGCGTACAAGGGAAATCCATTCAACATAAACATTTTAGGAAATCCATTGAATCTCTAACACCTATGAACACACTGCTTGATTGATGTGCAGAGAGGAATTTAACTGAAAGGGCAAAGGGCACACAAACGCCGACAAATAAATAAATGGAAGCAAAAAGCTTCAGCTCCATTTTCTCCAGCTCCTCATTATCATGCAAATGACATCCCTGGTTACAACTGTACGTCTTTGTAGTGGTAAAGTGTTAATTTCAGTTCAAAGGCTGTGGC